>NC_048590.1:45524387-45579387 GCF_013265735.2 Oncorhynchus mykiss
AATCATAGAGACAGGCAGTGCTGTCCTGTAATAATCATAATAGAGACAGGCAGTGCTGTCCTGTAATAATCATAGAGACAGGCAGTGCTGTCCTGTAATAATCATAGAGACAGGCAGTGCTGTCCTGTAATAATCATAGAGACAGACAGTGCTGTCCTGTAACAGTCATAATAGAGACAGGCAGTGCTGTCCTGTAATAATCATAGAGACAGGCAGTGCTGTCCTGTAATAATCATAGAGACAGGCAGTGCTGTCCTGTAATAATCATAGAGACAGGCAGTGCTGTCCTGTAATAATCATAGAGACAGACAGTGCTGTCCTGTAATAATCATAGAGACAGGCAGTGCTGTCCTGTAACAGTCATAATAGAGACAGGCAGTGCTGTCCTGTAATAATCATAGCAGAGACAGACAGTGCTGTCCTGTTACAGTCATAATAGAGACAGGCAGTGCTGCCCTGTAATAATCATAGAGAGAGACAGTGCTGTCCTGTAACAGTCATAATAGAGACAGGCAGTGCTGTCCTGTAACAATCATAGAGACAGGCAGTGCTTTCCTGTAACAATCATAGAGACAGGCAGTGCTGTCCTGTAATAATCATAACTGCTACTACTACTAGGCTACCTGCCCACAGCAACTGGGATTTGATTACAAGACTTTAGAAAAGAGGGGGTGGTGGTGGTGGTGGTGATAGTGATGGTGTGGGAGGGTAGTGGTGATGGTGTGGGGGGTGGTGGTGATGGTGATGGTAGTGTGGGGGGTGGTGGTGGTGGTAGTGTGGGGGGTGGTGGTGGTGGTGGTAGTGTGGGGGGTGGTGGTGGTGGTAGTGGGGGGGTGGTGGTAGTGTGGGGGGTGGTGGTGGTGGTAGTGTGGGGGGTGGTGGTGGTGGTGGTGGTAGTGTGGGGGGTGGTGGTAGTAGTGTGGGGGGTGGTGGTAGTAGTGTGGGGGGTGGTGGTAGTAGTGTGGGGGGTGGTGGTGGTAGTGTGGGGGGTGGTGGTGGTGGTAGTGTGGGGGGTGGTGGTGGTAGTGTGGGGGGTGGTGGTGGTAGTGTGGGGGGTGGTGGTGGTGGTAGTAGTTTGGGGGGTGGTGGTAGTAGTGTGGGGGGTGGTGGTGGTAGTGTGGGGGGTGGTGGTGGTGGTAGTAGTGTGGAGGGTGGTGGTGGTGGTGTGGTAGTAGTGTGGGGGGTGGTGGTGGTGGTAGTAGTGTGGGGGGTGGTGGTAGTAGGGTGGTGGTGGTGGTAGTAGTGTGGGTGGTGGTGGTGGTAGTGTGGGGGGTGGTGGTGGTGGTAGTAGTGTGGGGGGTGGTGGTGGTAGTGTGGGGGGTGGTGGTAGTAGTGTGGGGGTGGTGGTAGTAGTGTGGGGGGTGGTGGTGGTAGTGTGGGGGGTGGTGGTGGTGGTAGTAGTGTGGGGGGTGGTGGTGGTAGTGTGGGGGGTGGTGGTAGTAGTGTGGGGGGGGGGGTGGTGGTAGTGTGGGGGGTGGTGGTGGTGGTAGTAGTGTGGGGGTGGTGGTAGTAGTGTGGGGGGTGGTGGTGGTAGTGTGGGGGTGGTGGTAGTGTGGGGGGTCGTGGTGGTGGTAGTAGTGTGGGGGTGGTGGTAGTAGTGTGGGGGGTGGTGGTAGTAGTGTGGGGGGTGGTGGTGGTAGTGTGGGGGGTGGTGGTAGTAGTGTGGGGGGTGGTGGTAGTAGTGTGGGGGGTGGTGGTGGTAGTGTGGGGGGTGGTGGTAGTAGTGTGGGGGGTGGTGGTAGTAGTGTGGGGGGTGGTAGTGGTAGTGTGGGGGGTGGTGGTGGTAGTGTGGGGGGTGGTGGTGGTAGTGTGGGGGGTGGTGGTGGTGGTAGTAGTTTGGGGGGTGGTGGTAGTAGTGTGGGGGGTGGTGGTGGTAGTGTGGGGGGTGGTGGTGGTGGTGGTAGTAGTGTGGGGGGTGGTGGTGGTGGTAGTAGTGTGGGGGGTGGTGGTGGTGGTAGTAGTGTGGGGGGTGGTGGTAGTAGGGTGGTGGTGGTGGTAGTAGTGTGGGGGGTGGTGGTGGTAGTGTGGGGGGTGGTGGTGGTGGTAGTAGTGTGGGGGGTGGTGGTGGTAGTGTGGGGGGTGGTGGTAGTAGTGTGGGGGTGGTGGTAGTAGTGTGGGGGGTGGTGGTGGTAGTGTGGGGGGTGGTGGTGGTGGTAGTAGTGTGGGGGGTGGTGGTGGTAGTGTGGGGGGTGGTGGTAGTAGTGTGGGGGGGGTGGTGGTAGTGTGGGGGGTGGTGGTGGTGGTAGTAGTGTGGGGGTGGTGGTAGTAGTGTGGGGGGTGGTGGTGGTAGTGTGGGGGTGGTGGTAGTATGGGGGGTCGTGGTGGTGGTAGTAGTGTGGGGGTGGTGGTGGTAGTGTGGGGGGTGGTGGTAGTAGTGTGGGGGGTGGTGGTAGTAGTGTGGGGGGTGGTAGTGGTAGTGTGGGGGGTGGTGGTAGTAGTGTGGGGGGTGGTGGTAGTAGTGTGGGGGGTGGTGGTGGTAGTGTGGGGGGTGGTGGTAGTAGTGTGGGGGGTGGTGGTAGTAGTGTGGGGGGTGGTAGTGGTAGTGTGGGGGGTGGTGGTAGTAGTGTGGGGGGTGGTGGTGGTAGTGTGGGGGGTGGTGGTAGTAGTGTGGGGGGTGGTGGTAGTAGTGTGGGGGGTGGTAGTGGTAGTGTGGGGGGTGGTGGTAGTAGTGTGGGGGGTGGTGGTGGTGGTAGTAGTGTGGGGGGTGGTGGTAGTAGTGTGGGGGGTGGTGGTGGTAGTGTGGGGGGTGGTGGTAGTAGTGTGGGGGGTGGTGGTGGTGGTAGTAGTGTGGGGGGTGGTGGTAGTAGTGTGGGGGGTGGTGGTAGTAGTGTGGGGGGTGGTAGTGGTAGTGTGGGGGGTGGTGGTGGTAGTGTGGGGGGGGGGTGGTGTGTTTCTATATGTTACATGTTGATAGATTTGACTGGTAGGGGAGGGCTCTCTCTCAGTATTCTACCATTGGGTGCTTTTTATTTGTGCTGTTTTGGGAAAGTGATGTGTTGCACTCCATTGGTCCATGCAAATTGCATCCTGGTCCCAGCAATATAATGAACACCACCTGTTATTATTTTACTCAATAACATAAAAGTAGCTCAAGATGATCTGGGGAAGCCTATGCCGCAAACACTCTACTCAAGTATCTCTTCAGTCGTCCTTATTCAATCTGTCTCAGTCTATTGCCAATGTGTATGAATCAGCAGTGAGACAACAGTTTTGCACAGACAGTGTGCTATGAATGTGCTGGGGAATGCAAGTCACGAGTGGAAAAGTCTGTGATGATGTCACCAAGTGGATAAGGCTGTGATGATGTCACCAAGGAGATAACGCTGTGATGATGTCAACAAGTGGATGAGGCTGTGTTGATGTCACCAGTGGATACGGCTATGAAGATGTCACCAAGGAGATAACGCTGTGTTGATGTCACCAGTGGATAAGGCTATGATGATGTCACCAGTGGATGAGGTGGAATCAACCAATCACCACATCTGACAGGGACAGGGGGGCCCTTAGGTAAATGCTAAATCATGCTAAATTGTTCTACGAGGGAGCAGAAAAGGACTTCATTTTTCTCAGTGCTGCAGGAGAACAAGCATGGAATGAGGATTGGTTCTGGTGAAGTTGTGAAACAGATAAAGGGACTATGAAACAGATAAAGGGATTGTTTTTGGAGCATCTTGTGACCCTGAACTCAAGGTTCTGATCCTTCTCACCATCAACAAAGTGATTCCTGTTATCTTTGGCTTCTCATTCCTGGTTGGGCTGGTGTGTTGTTGTGACTACCACTGGACCTATTTTTAGAGTTTCTTTAGCTGAGTCAAGACAAACAGCAGCTTGGTGTTATCATCACAGCCTTATCCATTTTGGTGACATCATCACAGCATAGATGCGGTAAAGAGGTCAATCGAACTCGACCAAAACAATGGAATTCCCATGGAAACGCATGGGGAAAGGGTTGTGGGGGAAATATCCAGTATCTCACATTATGTTGAGGTAAAAATCTGAGTATAATGCTTCTATGGATGTCAACCCCAACACATGTTCATGTCATCGTCACCAATCAACCAATCAATTACAGTTAAAAATGACTACCACCACCGATTAACCTGCTTATACGAACAGGAGTTAGCGTTTTGCATTCTTCTAAAACTGAAAATAAACAACTTCTTCATCTTATGCAACAAAAACAGCCAAATATATCCACCTCGGACTTAAGTAACCACATTGTGGGCCTGTTACAACCTATAAATCATGAAAGATGTGCCTCCCGAGTGGCTCAGTGGTCTAAGGCTCTGCATCGCAGTGCTAGCTGTGCCACTAGAGATTCTGGGTTTGAGTCCAGGCTCTGTCTCAGTAGTCCAGTGCTAGCTGTGCCACTAGAGATTCTGGGTTTGAGTCCAGGCTCTGTCTCAGTAGTCCAGTGCTAGCTGTGCCACTAGAGATTCTGGGTTTGAGTCCAGGCTCTGTCTCAGTAGTCCAGTGCTAGCTGTGCCACTAGAGATTCTGGGTTTGAGTCCAGGCTCTGTCTCAGTAGTCCAGTGCTAGCTGTGCCACTAGAGATTCTGGGTTTGACTCCAGGCTCTGTCTCAGTGGTCCAGTGCTAGCTGTGCCACTAGAGATTCTGGGTTTTACTCCAGGCTCTGTCTCAGTGGTCCAGTGCTAGCTGTGCCACTAGAGATTCTGGGTTTTACTCCGGGCTCTGTCTCAGTGGTCCAGTGCTAGCTGTGCCACTAGAGATTCTGGGTTTGACTCCGGGCTCTGTCTCAGTGGTCCAGTGCTAGCTGTGCCACTAGAGATTCTGGGTTTGACTCCAGGCTCTGTCTCTGTGGTCCAGTGCTAGCTGTGCCACTACAGATTCTGGGTTCTAATAATCATTATTATTCAGTTCTAATTCAGTTCTAATCTATTCCATTCCATTCCATTCCATTCCATTCCATTCTATTCAGTTCTAATCTATTCCATTTCATTCAGTTCTAATCTATTCCATTCCATTCCGTTCTAATCCATTCCATTCTATTCTATTCAGTTCTAATCTATTCCATTCCATTCTATTCCATTCCATTCTATTCAGTTCTAATCTATTCCATTCTATTCAGTTCTAATCCATTCCATTCCATTCTATTCAATTCTAATCTATTCTATTCCATTCCATTCAGTTCTAATCTATTCTATTCTATTCAATCCAGTTCTAATCTATTCCATTCTATTCAGTTCTAATCTATTCCATTCCATTCTATTCCATTCCATTCTCTTCAGTTCTAATCCATTCCATTCTATTCCATTCCATTCTATTCAGTTCTAATCTATTCCATTCCATTCGTTCTAATCTAATCTATTCCATTCTATTCAGTTCTAATCTATACCATTCCATTCCGTTCTAATCCATTCCATTCTATTCTATTCAGTTCTAATCTATTCCATTCCATTCTATTCAGTTCTAATCTATTCCATTCCATTCTATTCCATTCCATTCTATTCAGTTCTAATCTATTCCATTCTATTCAGTTCAAATCCATTCCATTCCATTCTATTCCATTCCATTCCATTCAGTTCTAATCTAATCTATTCCATTCTATTCAGTTCTAATCTATTCCATTCCATTCCGTTCTAATTCATTCCATTCTATTCTATTCAGTTCTAATCTATTCCATTCCATTCTATTCCATTCCATTCTATTCAGTTCTATTCTATTCCATTCCATTCTATTCAGTTCTAATCTATTCCATTCCATTCAGTTCTAATCTATTCCATTCCGTTCTATTCAGTTCTAATCTATTCCATTCCATTCTATTCAGTTCTAATCTATTGAATTCCATTCTATTCCATTCCATTCTATTCTATTCCATTCCATTCAGTTCTAATCTAATCTATTCCATTCCGTTCTAATCCATTCCATTCTATTCTATTCAGTTCTAATCTATTCCATTCCATTCTATTCCATTCCATTCTATTCAGTTCTAATCTATTCCATTCTATTCAGTTCTAATCCATTCCATTCCATTCTATTCCATTCCATTCCATTCAGTTCTAATCTAATCTATTCCATTCTATTCAGTTCTAATCTATTCCATTCCATTCTATTCCATTCCATTCTATTCAGTTCTATTCTATTCCATTCCATTCTATTCCATTCCATTCCATTCAGTTCTAATCTAATCTATTCCATTCCGTTCTAATTCATTCCATTCTATTCTATTCAGTTCTAATCTATTCCATTCCATTCTATTCCATTCCATTCTATTCAGTTCTATTCTATTCCATTCCATTCTATTCAGTTCTAATCTATTCCATTCCATTCAGTTCTAATCTATTCCATTCCGTTCTATTCAGTTCTAATCTATTCCATTCCATTCTATTCAGTTCTAATCTATTCCATTCCATTCTATTCTATTCCATTCCATTCAGTTCTAATCTAATCTATTCCATTCCGTTCTAATCCATTCCATTCTATTCTATTCAGTTCTAATCTATTCCATTCCATTCTATTCCATTCCATTCTATTCAGTTCTAATCTATTCCATTCTATTCAGTTCTAATCCATTCCATTCCATTCTATTCCATTCCATTCCATTCAGTTCTAATCTAATCTATTCCATTCTATTCAGTTCTAATCTATTCCATTCCATTCCGTTCTAATTCATTCCATTCTATTCTATTCAGTTCTAATCTATTCCATTCCATTCTATTCCATTCCATTCTATTCAGTTCTATTCTATTCCATTCCATTCCATTCAGTTCTAATCTATTCCATTCCGTTCTATTCACTTCTAATCTATTCCATTCCATTCTATTCAGTTCTAATCTATTCCATTCTATTCAGTTCTAATCTATTCCATTCCATTCTATTCCATTCCATTCTATTCAGTTCTAATCCATTCCATTCTATTCCATTCTATTCAGTTCTAATCTATTCCATTCCATTCCGTTCTAATTCATTACATTCTATTCTATTCAGTTCTAATCTATTCCATTCCATTCTATTCCATTCCATTCTATTCAGTTCTATTCCATTCCATTCTATTCCATTCCATTCTATTCAGTTCTATTCTATTCCATTCCATTCCATTCAATTCTAATCTATTCCATTCCGTTCTATTCACTTCTAATCTATTCCATTCCATTCTATTCAGTTCTAATCTATTCCATTCTATTCAGTTCTAATCTATTCCATTCCATTCTATTCCATTCCATTCTATTCAGTTCTAATCCATTCCATTCTATTCCATTCTATTCAGTTCTAATCTATTCCATTCCATTCCGTTCTAATTCATTCCATTCTATTCTATTCAGTTCTAATCTATTCCATTCCATTCTATTCCATTACATTCTATTCAGTTCTAATCTATTCCATTCCATTCTATTCCATTCCATTCTATTCTATTCCATTCCATTCAGTTCTAATCTAATCTATTCCATTCCGTTCTAATCCATTCCATTCTATTCTATTCAGTTCTAATCTATTCCATTCCATTCTATTCCATTCCATTCTATTCAGTTCTAATCTATTCCATTCTATTCAGTTCTAATCCATTCCATTCCATTCTATTCCATTCCATTCAGTTCTAATCTAATCTATTCCATTCTATTCAGTTCTAATCTATTCCATTCCATTCCGTTCTAATTCATTCCATTCTATTCTATTCAGTTCTAATCTATTCCATTCCATTCTATTCCATTCCATTCTATTCAGTTCTATTCTATTCCATTCCATTCTATTCCATTCCATTCCATTCAGTTCTAATCTAATCTATTCCATTCTATTCAGTTCTAATCTATTCCATTCCATTCCGTTCTAATTCATTCCATTCTATTCTATTCAGTTCTAATCTATTCCATTCCATTCTATTCCATTCCATTCCATTCTATTCAGTTCAATTCTATTCCATTCCATTCTATTCAGTTCTAATCTATTCCATTCCATTCAGTTCTAATCTATTCCATTCCGTTCTATTCAGTTCTAATCTATTCCATTCCATTCTATTCAGTTCTAATCTATTCCATTCCATTCTATTCCATTCCATTCTATTCTATTCCATTCCATTCAGTTCTAATCTCATCTATTCCATTCCGTTCTAATCCATTCCATTCTATTCTATTCAGTTCTAATCTATTCCATTCCATTCTATTCCATTCCATTCTATTCAGTTCTAATCTATTCCATTCTATTCAGTTCTAATCCATTCCATTCCATTCTATTCCATTCCATTCCATTCAGTTCTAATCTAATCTATTCCATTCTATTCAGTTCTAATCTATTCCATTCCATTCCGTTCTAATTCATTCCATTCTATTCTATTCAGTTCTAATCTATTCCATTCCATTCTATTCCATTCCATTCTATTCAGTTCTATTCTATTCCATTCCATTCTATTCCATTCCATTCTATTCAGTTCTATTCTATTCCATTCCATTCCATTCAGTTCTAATCTATTCCATTCCGTTCTATTCACTTCTAATCTATTCCATTCCATTCTATTCAGTTCTAATCTATTCCATTCTATTCAGTTCTAATCTATTCCATTCCATTCTATTCCATTCCATTCTATTCAGTTCTAATCCATTCCATTCTATTCCATTCTATTCAGTTCTAATCTATTCCATTCCATTCCGTTCTAATTCATTCCATTCTATTCTATTCAGTTCTAATCTATTCCATTCCATTCTATTCCATTCCATTCTATTCAGTTCTATTCTATTCCATTCCATTCTATTCCATTCCATTCTATTCAGTTCTATTCTATTCCATTCCATTCCATTCAGTTCTAATCTATTCCATTCCGTTCTATTCACTTCTAATCTATTCCATTCCATTCTATTCAGTTCTAATCTATTCCATTCTATTCAGTTCTAATCTATTCCATTCCATTCTATTCCATTCCATTCCATTCAGTTATAATCCATTCCATTCTATTCCATTTCCTTCCATTCCATTCAGTTCTAATCTAATCCATTCCATTATATTCTATTCAGTTCTAATCTATTCCATTCCATTATATTCCATTCCATTCTATTCAGTTCTAATCTATTCCATGCCATTCTATTCAGTTCTAATCTATTCCATTCTATTCAGTTCTAAGCTATTCCATTCCGTTCTATTCAGTTCTAATCTATTCCATTCCATTCTATTCAGTTCTAATCTATTCCATTCCATTCTATTCCATTCCATTCTATTCAGTTCTAATCTATTCCATTCTATTCAGTTCTAATCTATTCTATTCCATTCCATTCAGTTCTAATCTATTCTATTCCATTCCATTCAGTTCTAATCTATTACATTCCATTCTATTCAGTTCTAATCTATTATATTCCATTCCATTCAGTTCTAATCTATTATATTCCATTCCATTCAGTTCTAATCTATTATAATCTATTATATTCCATTCCATTCAGTTCTAATCTATTCTATTCCATTCCATTCAGTTCTAATCTATTCCATTCCATTCTATTCAGTTCTAATCTATTCTATTCCATTCCATTCCATTCAGTTCTAATCTAATCTATTCCATTCAGTTCTAATCTATTCCATTCCATTCCATTCTATTCAGTTCTAATCTATTCTATTCCAGTCCATTATATTCAGTTCTAATCTATTATATTATATCACATCATACATGGCAGACCACAGCTGAGCTTCACCACAACTCTTATAACCCTGCCTCTTAAAGTCAGAACGTTGTCATTTGTAATGTAAAAGCCTCCAAACTGCCCCTGAATTCCCCCTAGCTGCCCTCAACTATCCCTTTAACTAGAGATGCTTGTCAACATCCACAGTACAATAACAGAAAACATGGGAAGAAGACTTTAGGCATTTGTGTAGTGCATTACGATGGTGAGGGTTTTATGAAGGTCTAGCCAACATCAAAGTAGGACATACAGTAAACTAAAATGAGGTAAGGAGATAACGCCGTGGTAACATCATTGTCTCATCCAGAACAGCATTAAGGATTTTACCCACAGGGCCAATTCACTCATAATAGTCTTATGGAAAGATATCAGGAAAATTCCTTTAACGTAGACAAAAGAAGAGGTAAAAATACCATTCCTGAATAAATTGCTGTGATTCAACTGATAATAATCTGAGGTCAACGGATCTCAGGAAAGCGCTTCAAGACAAGAATACTAGAGTAAATGTATTCCTGAAATATCTCCCCTCTCTATATTTAACTGAATAACAATAGTCTGACGTGAATGGAGCTCGGCTACTAGCCAGTCACATCCTCTCTCCTCTGCAGGAGAACAATAGGCTTATCCAGCTCAATAACATCACATCTGATTGGCTCAACACAAAACAAGTAGTTTAAATGGTAGATATATTCCTATGACACTCTCTGTATGGCCATGTGAGGTGTGTATGTGACTTTAGCACCTCTTGCGTATGTCTGAGTTGAGGGTCTTCTTGTTGGCGGTGCCGTCCTGGTGCAGGGCCTTCTCCAGGGAGAGGGAGAGGGGGGCTTCCCGGATGGGCAGGGGCAGCATCAGGGTGTCCTGGGTCACAGGGAGGGTCTCTCCCTCCCCACCCTGCACCCGGCCCAGGTGCTGCTTGGCATAGTCAAAACCCTGGACAGGCTGTAGGGAGGACGAAGGGGGGGAGAGAGATGAGTGGAAACAGGTGAGTGATGGATGCAAGGTTTCTGTCTCAATGGCCATCTAAATGGCACACACGCGCACGCGCGCACACACACACACACACACACACACACACACACGGTCAGCATATTATGTATACACAGACATGGACAAACACACATTGAAAGAGACATACTAAACTTGTGAAGGTGATAAATGACCTTTTAATGGTGTCAGACCAAGGACCAAGCATCTGTCCTCGTGCTCCCAGACCTTAATGCTGCTTTTGATACCATCGATCACCACATTATTTTGGAGAGATTGAAAACCCAAATTGGTCTACACAGACAAGTTCTGGCATGGTTTAGATCTTATCTGTCGGGAAGATTTTAGTTTGTCTCTATGAATGGTTTGTCCTCAAATCAACTGTAAATTTCAGTGTTCCTCAAGGCTCCATTTTATGACCACTATTGTTTTCACTATATATTTTACCTCTAGGTGATGTCATTCGGAAACATAATGTTAACTTTCACTGCTATACAGACGACACACAGCTGTACATTTCGATGAAACATGGTGAAGCCCCAAAATTACCCTCCTTGGAAGCCTATGTTTCAGACATAAGGAAGTGGATGGCGGCAAATTGTCTACTTTTAAACCTGAGCAAAACAGAGATGCTTGTTCTAGGTCCCAAGAAAGAGATCTTCTGTTGAATCTGACAATTAATCTTGATGGTTGTACAGTCTTCTCAAATAAAACTGAAGGACCTCAGCGTTACTCTGGACCCTGATCTCTCTTTTGACGAACATATTTCAAGGACAGCTTTTTTCCATCTACGTAACATTGCAAAAATCAGAAACTGTCTGTCCAAAAAGGATGCAGAAAAAGTCATCCATGCTTTTGTCACTTCTAGGTTAGACTACTGCAATGCTCTACTTTCCGGCTACCCGGATAAAGCACAAAATAAACTTCAGTTAGTACTAAACACGGCTGCTAGATTACTCCAGTGCTAGCCTCTCTACACTGGCTTCCTGTTAAGGCAAGGGCTGATTTCAAGGTTTTACTGCTAACCTACAAAGCATTACATGGGCTTACTCCTACCCATTTTTCCGATTTGGTCCTGCCGTACATACCTACACGTACGCTACGGTCACAAGACGCAGGCCTCCTTATTGTCCCTAGAATTTCTAAGCAAACAGCTGGAGACAGGGCTTTCTTCTAGAGCTCCATTTTTATGGAATGGTCTGCCTATACATGTGAGAGACACAGACTTGGTCTCGACCTTTAAGTATTTATTGAAGACTCATCTCTTCAGTAGGTCCTATGATTGAGTGTAGTCTGTCGCTGCCTGGCCGGTTCCCCTCTCTCCACTGGGATTCTCTGCCTCAAACCCTATTACAGGGGCTGAGTCACTAGCTTAATGGTGCTCTTCCATGCCGTCCCTAGGATGGGTGCATCACTTGAGTGGGCTGAGTCACTGACGTGATCTTCCTGTCTGGGTTGGCGCCCCCCCTTGGGTTTGTGCAATGGGGGAGATCTTCGTCAGCCTTGTCTCAGGATGGTAAATTGGTGGTTGAAGATATCCCTCTAGTGGTGTTGCGGCTGTGCTTTGGCAGTGGGTGGGGTTATATCTTGCCTGTTTGGCCCTGTCCAAGGGTATTGTCAGGCGGGGCCATGGTGTCTCCCCTCCTGTCTCAGCCTCCATTATTTATGCTGCAATAGTTTATGTGTCAGGGGGCTAGCATCAGTCTGTTATATTTGGAGTATTTCTTGTCTTATCGGTGTCCTGTGTGAATTTAAGTATGCTCTCTCTAATTCTCTCTTTCTTTCTTCCTTTCTCTCTTTCTATCTTTATCTCAGAGGACATGAGCCCTAGGACCATGCCTCAGGACTACCTGGCCTGATGACTCCTTGCTTTCCCCAGTCCACTTGGTCATGCTGCTGCTCCAGTTTCAACTGTTCTGCCTGCGGCTATGGAACCCTGACTTGTTCACCGGACGTGCAACCTGTCCCAGACCTGCTGTTTTCATCTCTCTAGAGACAGCAGGAGCGGTAGAGATACTCTGAATGATCGGCTATGAAAAGCCAACTGACATTTACTCCTGAGGTGCTGACCTGATGCACCCTCTATAACCACTGTAATTATTATTATTTGTTGGTCTGATCTGTTGGTCATCTATGAACATTTGAACATCTTGACCATGTTCTGTTATAATCTCCTGGACTGGCCACCCCTCATAAGCCTTGTTCCTCTCTAGGATTCTTCCTAGGTTCTGACCTTTCCAGGGAGTTTTTCCTAGCCACCGTGCTTCTACACCTGCATTGCTTGCTGTTTGGGGTTTTAGGCTGGGTTTCGGTACAGCACTTAGTGACATCAGCTGATGTAAGAAGGGCTTTATAAATACATTTGATTAATTGATACACACATTTAAAGAGATATACAGGCAGTCAGACAGACACACACATTCAGACAGAAAACCGAAATGCCTAAATGACTTTTCAGAACTCTAGTTCATGTGTCTTGAACTCCATACACATAGATTTTATGAAGACTTCTTTGATCTCACTTTCTCTCCTTCTAATGTCTAATAAATGAATCACAGTGGGCAATAAAAATATGAGATTCAAAGACTCATCTTTGACTCCTCTCCAGACAGAAGAGGAGAGAGACACAGTGGGGTGGTTTATATAAAAGTCTTAAACACACACACACACACACACACACACACACACACACACACACACACACACACACACACACACACACACACACACACACAGAGGTGTGGATGGTGGTGAAGTTTTCACGCAGACTAAAAGTGCTAGCTCCAGTGCTGTCCAGGGCTGTCAGAGGAGTGGTTCTCAGAGGGATATAGAGGAAGTGCTGGCTCCAGGGCTGTCAGAGGAGTGGTTCTCAGAGGGATATAGAGGAAGTGCTGGCTCCAGGGCTGTCAGAGGAGTGGTTCTCAGAGGGATATAGAGGAAGTGCTGGCTGCAGTTCTGTCAGAGGAGTGATTCTCAGAGGGATATAGAGGAAGTGCTGGCTCCAGGGCTGTCAGAGGAGTGGTTCTCAGAGAGATATAGACGAAGTGCTGGCTCCAGGGCTGTCAGAAGAGTGATTCTCAGAGGGATATAGAGGAAGTGCTGGCTGCAGGGCTGTCAGAGGAGTGGTTCTCAGAGGGATATAGAGGAAGTGCTGGCTCCAGGGCTGTCAGATGAGTGGTTCTCAGAGGGATATAGAGGAAGTGCTGGCTCCAGGGCTGTCAGATGAGTGGTTCTCAGAGGGATATAGAGGAAGTGCTGGCTCCAGGGCTGTCAGAGGAGTGGTTCTCAGAGGGATGTAGAGGAAGTGCTGGCTTCAGGGCTGTCAGAGGAGTGGTTCTCAGAGGGATATAGAGGAAGTGCTGGCTGCAGGGCTATCAGAGGAGTGGTTCTCAGAGGGATATAGAGGAAGTGCTGGCTGCAGGGCTGTCAGAGGAGTGGTTCTCAGAGGGATATAGAGGGAAAGTGCAGTCACACAGCATGACAGTATCACTGAGAGGTGATATTCACAGCATCACTATTCAATTATTTTTTTCCCCAAGCGATGTACTTAAAAAAAGTCTGGTAGAATGCAAATTCCCAAGGTACATGTATTTGTCCATCCCTCATATTGACAACTGGACTGCTCCAACACAGCAAGAACCAGGTTTAACCCCATGGGTTCACTCCTCAGGGTCCCCAGCATATTTCACAGTGTCTGCCTCAATAACATCCACCTCAATATACTGTACAGACTGGCTGATGGTGCAAAGACAGAAACAAACAGAGAGAGTGAAAGGTGGACACAGACAGGCAGAGGGATATCCCTTTGGTAAACATAATGGAGCTTCTATCGTTGATCCACTGATGGTGGACAGGCTACTGCACGAACACACACACATGCTAAACTACAGGACTGTTTCACCAGCATAGACTGGAATATGTTCTGGGATTCATCCGATGGCATTGAGGAGCTAACCACATCAGTCACCGGCTTCATTAATAAGGGCATAGATGACATCGTCCCCACATTCCAATCAGAAGCCATGGATTACAGGAAATATCTGCACTGAGCTAAAGGCTAGACCTGTCGCTTTAAAGGTGCGGGACACTAATCTGGACGCTTAAAAGAAATCCCGCTACGCCCTCCGACGAACCATCAAATAGGCAAAGCGTCAATACAGGACCAAGATCGAATCCTACTACATTGGCTCTGTCGCTTGTCAGATGTGGAAGGGCTAGCATGGATTACAAAGGGAAACCCAGCCGTGAGCTGTCCAGTGATGCGATCCTACCAGACGAGCTAAATACCTTCTATACTGGCTTCGAGGCTAGCAACACTGAACCATGCATGAGAGCACCAACTGTTCCGGACGACAGTGTGATCACGCTCTCCAGAGCCGATGTAGTAAGACCCTTAAACAGGTCAACATTCACAAGGCCGTAGAGCCAGATGGATTACCAGGACATGTACTCAGAGCATGCACTGACCAGCTGGCAAGTGTCTTCACTGACATTTTCAACCTCTTCCTTACCCTGTCTGTAATGCTACATATTTCAAGGTCTCCCGAGTGGTGCAGTGGTACAAGGCACTATAGACACCCTGGTTCGAATCCAGGCTGTATCACAACTGGCCGTGATTGGGAGTCCCTTAGGGCGGCGCACAATTTGCCCAGCGTTGTTCGGTTTTGCCCGTTCTTAACTGACTTTCCTAGTTAAATTAAAATGTACATTTAAAAAATGTAAACACCATGTGTCCCTGTGCCCAAGAACGCCAAGGTAATCTGACGAAATGACTTTCATAGCAGTCACATCTGTAGCCATGAAATGCTTTGAATGGCTTGTCATGGCTCACATCAACACCTTCATCCCAAACAGCCTGGATCCACTCCAATTCACATACCGCTACATATCCACAGATGATGCAACCTCTATTGCAATCCACACTGCCCTTTCCAACCTGGACAAAAGGAGAACCTACTGTACATGAGAATGCTGTTCATTGACTCCAAGATCATTACTAAGCTAAGGACCCTGGGATTAAACAGGGTAGGCAACAACACATCCGCCACACTGACCCTCAACACCGGGGCCACTCAGGGGTGCGTGCTTAGTCCACTCCTATACTCCCTGTTCACCCACGACTTCGTGGCCAAGCATGACTCCAATACCGTCATTGGATACCACCGACAACGATGAGACAGCCTATAGGGAGGAGGTCAGAGACCTGCCAGTGTGGTGCCAGGACAACAACCTCTCCCTTAACATCAGCAAGACAAAGGAGCTGATCTGGGCTACAGGAAACAGAGGTCTGAGCACGCCCCCATCCACATTGATAGAGCTGAGTGGAGCAGGTTCGAGAGCTACTCAGTGTGGATTTACTCCTCGTATTAATATTATCTTTCTATTATAATAATAGTGTTTCTCTCTGCATTGTTGGGAAGGGCCCATCAGTAAGCATTTCACTGTTAGTCTACACCTGTTGTTTCTCTCTGCATAGTTGGGAAGGGCCCATCAGTAAGCATTTCACTGTTAGTCTACATCTGTTGTTTCTCTCTGCATTGTTGGGAAGGGCCCATCAGTAAGCATTTCACTGTTAGTCTACACCTGTTGTTTCTCTCTGCATTGTTGGGAAGGGCCCATCACTAAGCATTTCACTGTTAGTCTACACCTGTTGTTTCTCTCTGCATTGTTGGGAAGGGCCCATCAGTAAGCATTTCACTGTTAGTCTACACCTGTTGTTTCTCTCTGCATTGTTGGGAAGGGCCCATCACTAAGCATTTCACTGTTAGTCTACACCTGTTGTTTCTCTCTGCATTGTTGGGAAGGGCCCATCACTAAGCATTTCACTGTTAGTCTACACCTGTTGTTTCTCTCTGCATAGTTGGGAAGGGCCCATCAGCATTTCACTGTTAGTCTACACCAGTTGTTTCTCTCTGCATTGTTGGGAAGGGCCCGTCAGCATTTCACTGTTAGTCTACACCTGTTGTTTCTCTCTGCATTGTTGGGAAGGGCCCATCACTAAGCATTTCACTGTTAGTCTACACCTGTTGTTTACCAAGAATGTGACAAATACAATGTGATTTGATCCTGCTTGTTATTCCATACTAAAGTTCAGGCAAAAGCTCCCTCTTGGGATACTGCAAAATATGGACCATGTCTTTGCATAGAAAATGAACATCGGTGATTGGTTATTGTATTACTGTAATGGTGAACTAACTGATCTGTAATGCCAAACTGATACAAACAATAGCGAATGACAACGCATACAGTGGTAAACTAGGTCAGAACAGGGGTGTGTGCGTGTGTTTGCACGTGTGTGTCTGCTTCTTAAAGACAAATGAGGTCTAGAAGGTTAACAATGAGAGTACATACATTATTAGACATATAGAAGGGAGTCAGGTGTAATGGTATAGGTAGGATACTGTGTACTGAGCCAGGAGAATCATTAGTGTCTCGGCTAGCCTATTTTTACCCAATTAAGATGAGAACATCTGACCTTGTTCCAGCAATATGCACCAAGAGCTCGTTTCAGAGCACACACATGCATACACACACACACACACGCGCGTGCGCACGTACACGCACGCACACGCATTCACATGCATACACACAGCTTTCAGTCTACTACAGAGTGAGTCAGCTAGGTTGGTTGCGGTCTCTCATCTCCCTCACTCACAGTAGCCTACACACTAGATTTGGGCGGTATACCGTATATACCGTATCCCGAGGTATTTGGAAATAGCCATGGGATGGTTTATCAATACCGTCAATACCGTTGAAACTACTTATTTTAATTTAATTTTTCAATCCATTTTTATATTTGTAACTACTTTTTCAGTAAATACCTGCAGTCAATATGACAGGAGATAAAGATCGTGTTCATTTCACCTGTCACATTATAAAGTGGGTGGTTCCAGCCCTGAAAGCTGATTGGCTGATAGCCATAGTATATCAGACCGTATACCACGGGTATGACAAGACATGTATTTTTACTGCTCTAATTACATTGGTAACCAGTTTATAGTAGCAATAAGGCATCTCAGGGGTTTGTTGTATATGGCCAATATACTACGGCTAAGGGCTGTGTCCAGGCACGTGTTAGGTTGTACATATCACAATGGGGGAAAGCAGGAGCAGGTGAGTCCAGCTGTGTATTGCCAGGGGTCGTGTTTTAAATTGAAAGTCAACTGTGTTTTTTTGCTTCAATAGAGTGATCAGGGACCTGCAACTATAGTTTCCTTCACAGAAAATACATTGGTGTAACACATTCGGCAGAAAATATATTCATTTTCATCAGATGACAAAATCATTTATGTCAATTTTTGTTTTTGGCTGGCAGTCATGCAACTCTATTTGGCTGGCAGTCATGCAACTCTATTTGGCTGGCAGTCATGCAACTCTATTTGGCTGGCAGTCATGCAACTCTATTTGGCTGACAGTCATGCAACTCTATTTGGCTGGCAGTCATGCAACTCTATTTGGCTGGCAGTCATGCAACTCTATTTGGCTGACAGTCATGCAACTCTATTTGGCTGGCAGTCATGCAACTCTATTTGGCTGGCAGTCATGCAACTCTATTTGGCTGGCAGTCATGCAACTCTATTTGGCTGGCAGTCATGCAACTCTATTTGGCTGGCAGTCATGCAACTCTATTTGGCTGGCAGTCATGCAACTCTATTTGGCTGACAGTCATGTAACTCTATTTGGCTGGCAGTCATGCAACTCTATTCGGCTGGCAGTCATGCAACTCTATTTGGCTGACAGTCATGTAACTCTATTCGGCTGGCAGTCATGCAACTCTATTCGGCTGGCAGTCATGCAACTCTATTTGGCTGGCAGTCATGCAACTCTATTTGGATGGCAGTCATGCAACTCTATTCGGCTGGCAGTCATGCAACTCTATTTGGCTGGCAGTCATGCAACTCTATTTGGCTGGCAGTCATGCAACTCTATTTGGCTGGCAGTCATGCAACTCTATTTGGCTGGCAGTCATGCAACTCTATTTGGCTGGCAGTCATGCAACTCTATTTGGCTGGCAGTCATGCAACTCTATTTGGCTGACAGTCATGTAACTCTATTTGGCTGGCAGTCATGCAACTCTATTCGGCTGGCAGTCATGCAACTCTATTTGGCTGACAGTCATGTAACTCTATTCGGCTGGCAGTCATGCAACTCTATTCGGCTGGCAGTCATGCAACTCTATTCGGCTGGCAGTCATGCAACTCTATTTGGATGGCAGTCATGCAACTCTATTCGGCTGGCAGTCATGCAACTCTATTTGGCTGGCAGTCATGCAACTCTATTTGGCTGGCAGTCATGCAACTCTATTTGGCTGGCAGTCATGCAACTCTATTTGGCTGGCAGTCATGCAACTCTATTTGGCTGGCAGTCATGCAACTCTATTTGGCTGGCAGTCATGCAACTCTATTTGGCTGGCAGTCATGCAACTCTATTTGGCTGGCAGTCATGCAACTCTATTTGGCTGGCAGTCATGCAACTCTATTTGGCTGGCAGTCATGCAACTCTATTTGGCTGGCAGTCACAAAAGTAAATAAGCTTACAATTTAAAAAATAAATCAGAGCGCTGTCTGCTGATAGAATGCCTGTCAAGCAGAAATTATAAGAAGAAGCATTTTACATCTGTGTTTACAAAACACACAAAAAAAGATATTTCTTATGCATTTTATATTTTTTCCTGCGTGAAAAACACAAAATTCTCAGTTAACGAGACCCCTACATTTTAGGTCTTGCTAGTTATCTAAGTAAGTGGCTGAATTAATAAGGTGAGGGGGCATCATATTGTGTTAGATTTCTGCCATGTTTGAGAAGTCAAAGCCCTATCTTGATTTCCTTACGTTTTTTCTCCTCTCTGTTCTCGGACTATCTGCTCCTCCACCCTCTTCTCCAAGCTTACCAGGCAGGCCTGTTGCCCTAGCGACCCCAGACTCCACACAGACACAGCGTGTACACATGCTGCTCCACCCTCTTCTCCAAGCTTACCAGGCAGGCCCGTTGCCCTAGCGACTCCAGACTCCACACAGACACAGCTTGTACACATGCTGCTCCAGAGCCAGTACTGTTCTTCCTTCAGACAAGCATGTGTCAAACCTTTGTTCATTTGCACAATGTCTCTCGTTCACATTCGCTTGACATTCGGCAGCTCCACCATCCATATATGTATAACTTTATGTGCTGGATTGCCTGTCTTAGCAATTAAATGTTTTCACTCGTTAGCATATTTAGCTTGCAGCCTCCATGGAAATTGGCTATTACTTGTGATAATTTGTTAGCATTCTGGTAAATGATGCCCAATTCTTTCTGGCACCACCATGTGTACTAAGTTGATAATACTGTAAATCCTGGGATGAGAGAAGGATGGTATAAAGATATGAACATCTGGATACCACCCAACCCTAATACACACACACAGTCACCTAAACAAACATACCCATCAAATGTAATAGTGACTATTCAAACTTTATTTCCACTGCAGCATATCCGTATCCCTATTTCATATGCCAGTCAAACACCCCATTACCCTGCACTCCTCTAGTAGACCAGTGGAGGACACCTCATTATAATGGCTGAAGCAAATGGAAAGGCATCAGACCATGTGTTTGATGTAATTCATACCATTCTACTTATTTCTCTCCAGTCATTACCATGAGCCCGTCCTCCCCAATTAAGGTGTCACCAACCAGAGAAACAAGGACAGGCACCAGAGAGAAACAAGGACAGACACCAGAGAGAAACAAGGACAGACACCAGAGAGAAACAAGGACAGACACCAGAGAGAAACAAGGACAGACACCAGAGAGAAACAAGGACAGACACCAGAGAGAAACAAGGACAGACACCAGAGAGAAACAAGGACAGACACCAGAGAGAAACAAGGACAGACACCAGAGAGAAACAAGGACAGACACCAGAGAGAAACAAGGACAGACACCAGAGAGAAACAAGGACAGACACCAGAGAGAAACAAGGACAGACACCATAGAGAAACAAGGACAGACACCATAGAGAAACAAGGACAGACACCAGAGAGAAACAAGGACAGACACCAGAGAGAAACAAGGACAGACACCAGAGAGAAACAAGGACAGACACCAGAGAGAAACAAGGGCAGACACCAGAGAGAAACAAGGACAGACACCAGAGAGAAACAAGGACAGACACCAGAGAGAAACAAGGACAGACACCAGAGAGAAACAAGGACAGACACCAGAGAGAAACAAGGACAGACACCAGAGAGAAACAAGGACAGACACCAGAGAGAAACAAGGACAGACACCAGAGAGAAACAAGGACAGACACCAGAGAGAAACAAGGACAGACACCAGAGAGAAACAAGGACAGACACCATAGAGAAACAAGGACAGACACCAGAGAGAAACAAGGACAGACACCAGAGAGAAACAAGGACAGACACCAGAGAGAAACAAGGACAGACACCAGAGAGAAACAAGGACAGACACCAGAGAGAAACAAGGACAGACACCAGAGAGAAACAAGGGCAGACACCAGAGAGAAACAAGGACAGACACCAGAGAGAAACAAGGACAGACACCAGAGAGAAACAAGGACAGACACCAGAGAGAAACAAGGACAGACACCAGAGAGAAACAAGGACAGACACCAGAGAGAAACAAGGACAGACACCAGAGAGAAACAAGGACAGACACCAGAGAGAAACAAGGACAGACACCAGAGAGAAACAAGGACAGACACCATAGAGAAACAAGGACAGACACCATAGAGAAACAAGGACAGACACCAGAGAGAAACAAGGACAGACACCAGAGAGAAACAAGGACAGACACCAGAGAGAAACAAGGACAGACACCAGAGAGAAACAAGGACAGACACCAGAGAGAAACAAGGACAGACACCAGAGAGAAACAAGGTAGATGATACCTGGTGGTAATATCCTGTAACATCCCTCCGATATGACGTCTGAAAAACAAGAGGAACCGTGTCAAAGATACGCGTCATCATCCATTTCCTACTCCCGTCTCTCTTCTGACAGTTTGACTGTAGGCTGAAAACATGCACTGCAAAAATAGGCAATGATCTGCTAGGTTTACCCAAACAATGGATTTACCTGCCGTCTTACCAAGATGAATCATCTCACTGCACTGACAGATCATTCTGCTTATTTCAACCTACAAAAGGCTTGATTTTTTGGGTAATAGAAAACAACTCAATACAATACATTTTTTATCTGGAATTACCTCTACCTGGTATGTGTGTGTGTGTGCGCCTGTGTGTGTGTGTGTGTGTGTGTGTGTGTGTGTGTGTGTGTGTGTGTCTCTGCCCACCTTGACACGGGGGTTAAGGTTGCCCATGGCGTCGGCTTTGAAGTCGCTCTTGTTCTTCCGGCAGAGCACGGCGGTGATGATGATGATGATGAGCGTTACCACGGCGATAGGGGCCAGCACCGCTGCGATGATCCACAGATTGTTTGGAGGATTCTTCACCACGGCTACAAGGGGAAACACACAGGAACACTTTGTGAGAGCACAGATCAACACACACACACACACACACACACACACACACACACACACACACATATTCCCTCCTATTGTTGTGCTGTGTATAAGAATTGTCATCATGTAATCATCAATGATAGAACACACAGTAACAGTAGATATGTTTTACTGAGGTAAATGTGTCTGCAGTGAGAAATGTTCCTCAATGATGGTATCAACATCACAGCAGTAGTCCATCCTCTCCCTTCATTATGCCCTACCTCTACAGACACATCTCATACTGTCCTCACTTCCTCCATCCTCTCCCTTCATTATGTTGTACCTCTACAGACACATCTCATACTGTCCTCACTTCCTCCATCCTCTCCCTTCATTATGTTGTACCTCTACAGACACGTCTCATACTGTCCTCACTTCCTCCATCCTCTCCCTTCATTATGCCCTACCTCTACAGACACATCTCATACTGTCCTCACTTCCTCCATCCTCTCCCTTTCATTATGTTGTACCACTACAGACACATCTCATACTGTCCTCACTTCCTCCATCCTCTCCCTTCATTATGCCCTACCTCTACAGACACATCTCATACTGTCCTCACTTCCTCCATCCTCTCCCTTCATTATGTTGTACCTCTACAGACACATCTCATACTGTCCTCACTTCCTCCATCCTCTCCCTTCATTATGTTGTACCTCTACAGACACGTCTCATACTGTCCTCACTTCCTCCATCCTCTCCCTTCATTATGCCCTACCTCTACAGACACATCTCATACTGTCCTCACTTCCTCCATCCTCTCCCTTTCATTATGTTGTACCTCTACAGACATCTCATACTGTCCTCACTTCCTCCATCCTCTCCCTTCATTATGTTGTACCTCTACAGACATCTCATACTGTCCTCACTTCCTCCATCCTCTCCCTTTCATTATGTTGTACCTCTACAGACATCTCATACTGTCCTCACTTCCTCCATCCTCTCCCTTTCATTATGTTGTACCTCTACAGACATCTCATACTGTCCTCACTTCCTCCATCCTCTCCCTTCATTATGTTGTACCTCTACAGACACATCTCATACTGTCCTCACTTCCTCCATCCTCTCCCTTCATTATGTTGTACCTCTACAGACACATCTCATACTGTCCTCACTTCCTCCATCCTCTCCCTTCATTATGCCGTACCTCTACAGACACATCTCATACTGTCCTCACTTCCTCTCCCTTCATTATGTTGTACCTCTACAGACACATCTCATACTGTCCTCACTTCCTCCATCCTCTCCCTTCATTATGTTGTACCTCTACAGACACATCTCATACTGTCCTCACTTCCTCCATCCTCTCCCTTCATTATGTTGTACCTCTACAGACACATCTCATACTGTCCTCACTTCCTCCATCCTCTCCCTTCATTATGCCCTACCTCTACAGACACATCTCATACTGTCCTCACTTCCTCCATCCTCTCCCTTCATTATGCCCTACCTCTACAGACACATCTCATACTGTCCTCACTTCCTCCATCCTCTCCCTTCATTATGTTGTACCTCTACAGACACATCTCATACTGTCCTCACTTCCTCCATCCTCTCCCTTCATTATGTTGTACCTCTACAGACACATCTCATACTGTCCTCACTTCCTCTCCCTTCATTATGCCCTACCTCTACAGACACATCTCATACTGTCCTCACTTCCTCCATCCTCTCCCTTCATTATGTTGTACCTCTACAGACACATCTCATACTGTCCTCACTTCCTCTCCCTTCATTATGTTGTACCTCTACAGACACATCTCATACTGTCCTCACTTCCTCTCCCTTCATTATGTTGTACCTCTACAGACACATCTCATACGGTTCTCACTTCCTTTAGCAGTCACAACAATCTGAGAGAAATACAATAATGATATGCTAAAAATACTGTCAAGAAGAAACTCCCCCAATGTGAGTAATAATGAGAGTGTTTTGCCTGAGGCTTTTCATTGTTCTGTTCTGAAACCTACGCTTTCCATCTTAAACACAGAGACAGTATGTCCTGTACTGTACACCCACTCTGACATAGAGATAGTATGTCCTGTACACCCACTCTGACACAGAGATAGTATGTTCTGTACTGTACAACCACTCTGACACAGAGATAGTATGTCCTGTACAGCCACTCTGACACAGAGATAGTATGTCCTGTACACCCACTCTGACACAGAGATAGTATGTTCTGTACTGCCACTCTGACACAGAGATAGTATGTCCTGTACAACCACTCTGACACAGAGATAGTATGTTCTGTACTGCCACTCTGACACAGAGATAGTATGTCCTGTACAACCACTCTGACACAGAGATAGTATGTCCTGTACAGCCACTCTGACACAGAGATAGTATGTTCTGTACACCCACTCTGACACAGAGATAGTATGTTCTGTACTGCCACTCTGACACAGAGATAGTATGTCCTGTACAACCACTCTGACACAGAGATAGTATGTCCTGTACAGCCACTCTGACACAGAGATAGTATGTCCTGTACACCCACTCTGACACAGAGATAGTATGTTCTGTACTGTACAACCACTCTGACACAGAGATAGTATGTCCTGTACTGTACACCCACTCTGACACAGCGATAGTATGTCCTGTACACCCACTCTGACACAGAGACATAGAGCTCTGACAGACCTTACCCACTCTGACACAGAGACATACAGCTCTGACAGACCTCACCCACTCTGACACAGAGACATACAGCTCTGAGAGACCTTACCCACTCTCACACAGAGACATACAGCTCTGACAGACCTTACCCACTCTGACAGACCTTACCCACTCTGACACAGAGACATACAGCTCTGACAGACCTTACCCACTCTGACAGACCTTACCCACTCTGACACAGAGACATACAGCTCTGACAGACCTCACCCACTCTGACACAGAGACATACAGCTCTGACAGACCTTACCCACTCTGACACAGAGACATACAGCTCTGACAGACCTCACCCACTCTGACACAGAGACATACAGCTCTGACAGACCTCACCCACTCTGACACAGAGACATACAGCTCTGACAGACCTTACCCACTCTGACACAGAGACATACAGCTCTGACAGACCTCACCCACTCTAACACAGAGACATACAGCTCTGACAGACCTCACCCACTCTGACACAGAGACATACACCTCTGACAGACCTTACCCACTCTGACAGACCTTACCCACTCTGACACAGAGACATACAGCTCTGACAGACCTTACCCACTCTGACACAGAGACATACAGCTCTGACAGACCTTACCCACTCTGACAGACCTTACCCACTCTGACAGACCTTACCCACTCTGACAGACCTTACCCACTCTGACACAGAGACATACAGCTCTGACAGACCTTACCCACTCTGACACAGAGACATACAGCTCTGACAGATCTTACCCACTCTGACACAGTACACAGAAAACAGAGTACTGAGGAACTTTATAAGGATATGCACAGAGGGGGACGCACGCACGCACGCACACACACACACATTCTTGATTTGATACACATTCAGAAATGCAATCCCTCCCTCCCTCCCTCCCTCGCTTCTCCTGTGTGTTCACAGTGAGAGTGTAGTGCAGCTCAGTGTTCTGCCTGGAGCTGATGTGTGAGATTATGAGAAGATGGTGTCTACCTTTCTCTCTCTCAGCTGGAACATTTCTCCCTCTCTTACTCCTCTCTCTCTCTCAATTCAATTATCTTTATTGGCATGAGGTAACAATGTACATATTGCCAAAGCTCTCTCTCTCTTCCTCTCTCTCTCCCTCCCCTCCTCTCTCTCCCTCCCCTTCTTCTCTCTCCCTCCCCTCCTCTCTCCCTCCCCTCCTCTCTCCCTCCCATCCTCCTCCCTCACTCTCCCTCCGCTCCTCTCTCTCTCTCCCTCCCCTCCTCCCTCCCCTCCTCCCTCCCTCCCCTCCTCTCTCTCCCTCCCTCCCCTCCTCTCTCTCCCTCCCTCCCCTCCTCTCTCTCCCTCCCTCCCCTCCTCTCTCCCTCCCCTCCTCCCTCCCCTCCTCCCTCCCTCTCCCCCTCTCTCTCCCTCCCCTCCTCTCTCTCCCTCCCTCCCCTCCTCTCTCTCCCTCCCCTCCTCTCTCCCTGCCATCCTCCTCCCTCACTCTCCCTCCGCTCCTCTCTCTCCCTCCCTCCACCCTCCCCCCTCTCTCTCTCTACCTCTCTTTTTCACACACTCACATATTCTCTCAACAGAATTCTAAAGACCCTTCTCTATTAAACAGTATTTGCTTTGCTCTCTCTCAACTCAATTTGCTTTATTGGCATGACGTAACAATGTACATATTGCCAAAGCTTACTTTGGAGATTTACAATATGAACATAATTCAAATAATAATACTCAATATTGTCAACGGGACAATAGTAACAACAATAATCAAGGGTCAAAATAACGTGCTACATAACCATACGTGGTATTTCTGTGGTATTTCACCCAGTAGATATGAGAGTTGATCAAAATTGGATTTGTTTTTCGAATTCTTTGTGGATCTGTGTAATCTGAGGGAAATATGTGTCTCTAATATGGTCATACATTTTTGGCAGGAGGTTAGGAAGTTCAGTTCAGCTCAGTTTCCACCTCATTTTGTGGGCAGTGTTTACATAGCCTGTCTTCTCTTGAGAGCCATGTCTGGCGAGAGGGGGCGCTCTTTTAATTTTTGGAAAAAAAAACGTTCCCGTTTTAAACAAGATATTTTGTCACGAAAAGATGCTCGACTATGCATGTAATTGACAGCGTTGGAAAGAAAAAACTCTGACGTTTCCAAAACTGCAAAGATATTATCTGTGAGTGCCCCAGAACTAATGCTACAGGCAAAACCAAGATGAAGTTTCATACAGGAAATGCCCCAGATTCTGAAGGCGCTGTGTTCCAATGTCTCCTTATATGGCTGTGAAGGCGCCAGGAATGAGCCTGCCTTTTCTGTCGTTTCTCCAAGGTGTCTGCAGCATTGTGACGTATTTGTAGGCATATCATTGGAAGATTGACCATAAGAGACTACATTTACCAGGTGTCCGCCTGGTGTCCTGTGTCGAAATTATTGCATAATCTCTAGGTCCATGCGAGTTCCATTTCTTCAGAAGAGAAAGTCAACTGCCATGAAGGATTTATCATCGATAGATATGTGAAAAACACCTTGAGGAATGATTCTAAACATCGTTTGCCATGTTTCTGTCGATATTATGGAGTTAATTTGGAAAAAATGACTTATTTTTATTTTTATTTTTTTCTTATTTATTTTTTTCTTACCCAAACGTGATGAAGAAAACGGAGCGATTTGTCAACACAAATAATATTTTTGTAAAAACTGAACATTTGCTATCTAACAGAGTCTCCTCATTGAAAACATCTGAAGTTCTTCAAAGGTAAATGATTTTATTTGAATGCTTTTAGGTTTTTTTGTGGAAAATGTTGCATGCTAAATGCTAGGGTTAATGCAATGCTAGGCTATCAATACTGTTACACAAATGCTTGTTTAGCTATGGTTCAAAAGCATAATTTGAAAATCTGAGATGACAGTGTTGTTAACAAAAGGCTAAGCTTGAGAGCGAATAGATTTATTTCATTTAATTTGCGATTTTCATGAATAGTTAACGTTGCGTTATGGTAATGAGCTTGAGGCTGTAGTCACGATCCCGGATCCGGGATGGCTCGACGCAAGAAGTTAAATTTGGGTCAGGTATTCTGCCACTGTGTACTCTTTGTTTTGGGCCAAATAGCATTTTAGTTTGCTCTGTTTTTTTGTTAATTCTTTCCAATTTGTCAAGTAATTCTGTTTTTCTTTTCTCTTGATTTGGTCTCTCTCTGTGTATAACTTGAGTTTCTTCTCCCTCTCTCTCCATCCATCCATCCATCCATCCATCCAACTCACCCAACAACCTACACACCCATCCATCCATCCATACATCAACAACCCACCCAACAACCTACACACACACCCATCCATCCATCCATACATCAACAACCCACCCAACAACCTACACACCCACCCATCCATCCATCCATCCATCCATCCATCCATCCACCAACCCACCCAACAACCTACACACCCATCCATCCATCCATCCACCAACCCACCCAACAACCTACACACCCATCCATCCATCCATCCATCCACCAACCCACCCAACAACCTACACACCCACCCATCCACCCATCCATCCATCCATCCATCAACCCATCCATCCATCACCAACCCACCCAACAACCTACACACCCACCCATCCATCCACCCACCAACCCACCCAACAACCCACACACCCACCCATCCATCCATCCATCCATCACCAACCCACCCAACAACCTACACACCCACCCATCCATCCACCCATCCACCCACCAACCCACCCAACAACCTACACACCCACCCATCCATCCATCCACCAACCCACCCAACAACCTACACACCCATCCATCCATCCACCAACCCACCCAACAACCTACACACCCACCCATCCATCCATCCACCAACAACCTACACACCCACCCATCCACCCATCCATCCATCCATCAACCCATCCATCCATCCACCAACCCACCCAACAACCTACACACCCACCCATTCATCCATCCATCCATCCACCCATCCAACAATCTACACACCCACCCATCCATCCACCCATCCATCCATCCATCCATCCATCCATCCACCCATCCATCCATCCACCCATCCACCCATCCATCCATCCATCCAAGAGGAGGTATACGTACGTTCAGCCTGCAGCTGAACGAAGTAACCCAGTGTGAGGGCCATGGTCTGAGAGTCCAGCGTGTTCAGGACCTTGGCGGCTGATGTGCCCGGTAACGGACGACCATTCAGCTGAACGTAGTAGGTCATCTCTGCTGGGTTCTTCTGACCCATCACTCGACGGATACTCACCATCTGAGTGGATATAGGAAGGGTTAAAACAAGTCTCCTCAGATTGAAGGCTCCACCTGTACGTCCAGAATGTTACGGTGCCAATGACACCTACGGACATGAAGGGGTCAGAGATCTTCTTACAGCACGTTTACTTCATACACTAGTTCTTTAGAAAACAATACAGTGACAAATGAGAACACAATGACTAATGGGTAAAAAACATGTGGTTAACACAGTAATCATTATTGAAATGAATTGTAGAAATACCATCAGCATCTTTACCCTTAATATATTTAACTTCTATAACAAGCTGGAAATCCCTCTAATTAAGTTTGTGTGTGTGTGTGTGTGTGTGTGTGTGTGTGTGTGTGTGTGTGTGTGTGTGTGTGTGTGTGTGTGTGTGTGTGTGTGACTGTGTGTGTGTGTGTGTGTGACTGTGTGTGTGTGTGTGTGTGTGTGTGTGTGTGTGTGTGACTGTGTGTGTGTGTGTGTGTGTGTGTGTGTGTGTGTGTGTGTGTGTGTGTGTGTGTGTGTGTGTGTGTGTGTGTGTGTGTGTGTGTGTGTGTGTGTGTGTGTGTGACTGTGTGTAAACGCCCACACACGTGTGTTTTACTTTTTATCACTATGAAATATAGATGCTTTGTTTAAGAAACAAGTCAGCATTAGTATTCAATTCATTAGCCTCACTACTCAACACACATAAGGACATCCACCCTGGGGAAGTTGACAATAAACCTGTCAGGAGTGGCCACACTGTCTCAGAACCAGGTCTGTCAAGGGCCTCCAGAGCAGACCTCCAGGCCAACCTGCCTGGGTTGCAGTGCCAGCTCTGCTCCCTACCTGGACAGTGTAGCTGTCCACAGTGGTGGCTCTCCTGAAGCGAGTGCCCTGCTGGCGAGCAACCACAAACAGCTCAGCCAGGCGCTGCTCCATGAGACTGGCAAAGCTCTGGTACTGGCTCTCCAGAGATGAGTTATCCACATCCAGGATGACTGCAGGGAGAGGGGGAGGGGGGAGGGGGGAGGGGGGAAGGAGGGAGAGAGGAGGGAGAGTGAGAAGTATGAGAATAAGAGAGAGGGGGAGAGCGAGAGAGAAAGGGAGAGTGAGAGTGAGACAGAGGGTAACGAGGAGGTCAGAGGGCAGAGGAGGTGATTGAGCGAGATATTTTAATCCAATTGAGAGAGAGAGAAGGAAGGAGGAGAAAGAGAGGGATGAGGAAGGAAGCTAGAGAAAGAGAGACATTAGTTTGCCTCTCTCTCCTCTCTCTTTCCTCCCAGAGAGACGGTAGTCTGCCTTCCTGCCTCTCTCATCTACATTAGTCTGCCTCTCTCTCCTCTCTCTTTCTTCCCAGAGAGATGGTAGTCTGCCTCCCTGCCTCTCTCTCCTCTCTATTTCTTCCCAGAGAGATGGTAGTCTGCCTCCCTGCCTCTCTCTCCTCTCTCTTTCTTCCCAGAGAGATGGTAGTCTGCCTCCCTGCCTCTCTCTCCTCTCTCTTTCTTCCCAGAGAGACGTTAGTCTGCCTCCCTGCCTCTCTCATCTACTTTAGTCTGCCTCTCTCTCTCCTCTCTCTTTCCTCCCAGAGAGACGGTAGTCTGCCTCCCTGCCTCTCTCTTTCTTCCCAGAAAGACATTAGTCTGCCTCTCTCTCCTCTCTCTTTCCTCCCAGAGAGACGGTAGTCTGCCTCTCTCTTCTCTCTCTTTCCTCCCAGAGAGATGGTAGTCTGCCTCCCTGCCTCTCTCTCCTCTCTCTTTCTTCCCAAAGAGATGGTAGTCTGCCTCCCTGCCTCTGTGTGTGTGTGTGTGTGTGTGTGTGTGTGTGTGTGTGTGTGTGTGTGTGTGTGTGTGTGTGTGTGACTGTGTGACTGTGTGTGTGTGTGTGTGTGACTGTGTGTGTGTGTGTGTGTGTGTGACTGTGTGTGTGTGTGACTGTGTGTGACTGTGTGTGTGTGTGTGACTGTGTGTGTGTGTGTGTGTGTGTGTGTGTGTGTGTGTGTGTGTGTGTGTGTGTGTGTGACTGTGTGTGTGTGTGTGACTGTGTGTGTGTGACTGTGTGTGTGTGTGTGTGACTGTGTGTGTGTGTGTGTGTGTGTGTGTGTGTGTGTGTGTGTGTGTGTGTGTGTGTGTGTGTGTGTGTGTGACTGTGTGTGACTGTGTGTGTGTGTGTGTGTGTGTGTGTGTGTGTGTGTGTGTGACTGTGTGTGTGTGTGTGTGTGTGTGTGTGTGTGTGTGACTGTGTGTGTGTGTGACTGTGTGTGACTGTGTGTCTCTTTCCTCCCAGAGAGATGGTAGTCTGCCTCCCTGCCTCTCTCTTTCCTCCCAGAGAGACGGTAGTCTGCCTCTCTCTCCTCTCTCTTTCTTCCCAGAGAGACATTAGTCTGCCTCTCTCTCCTCTCTCTTTCTTCCCGGAGAGACGCTAGTCTGCCTCCCTGCCTCTCTCTCCTCTCTCTTTCTTCCCGGAGACGCTAGTCTGCCTCCCTGCTTCTCTCTCCTCTCTCTTTCCTCCCAGAGAGATGCTAGTCTGCCTCCCTGCCTCTCTCTCCTCTCTCTTTCTTCCCGGAGAGACGCTAGTCTGCCTCCCTGCCTCTCTCTCCTCTCTCTTTCTTCCCAGAGAGACGGTAGTCTGCCTCCCTGCCTCTCTCTTTCTTCCCAGAGAGACGTTAGTCTGCCTCTCTCTCCTCTCTCTTTCTTCCCAGAGAGACGGTAGTCTGCCTCCCTGCCTCTCTCTCCTCTCTCTTTCTTCCCAGAGAGACATTAGTCTGCCTCTCTCTCCTCTCTCTTTCTTCCCAGAGAGACGGTAAGAGATGCACAATACCATCACACAGATAATTCCCTATATAAAAGAGAAGAGGCTACACATCTACACACACATGAGCTCGTACATAACCACACACTACGCATATCTAAACACACACTCATCTACGCATATCTAATCTGATCTAACCTGATCTGATTCATCTACACATCTACACAGCCCAGACCTGATCTGATTCATCTACACAGTCCAGACCTGATTCATCTACACAGCCCAGACCTGATTCCTCGACACATCTACACAGCCCAGACCTGATTCATCTACACAGCCCAGACCTAATTCATCTACACAGCCCTGACCTGATTCCTCTACACATCTACACAGCCCAGACCTGATTCATCTACACAGCCCAGACCTGATTCATCTACACATCTACACAGCCCAGACCTGATTCATCTACACAGCCCAGACCTGATTCAATTGCTGCACCCTTAGGAAAAAAATGTGCTATCTAGAACCTTAAAGGGTTCTTCAGCTGTCCCCATAGGAGAACCCTTTGAAGAACCCCTTTTGGTTCCATGTAGAACCCTTTTGGTTCCATGAGGAACCTTTTGGGTTACCCTTTCCACAGAGGGTTCTACATGGAGCCCAAAAGGGTTCTACATGGAACCAAAAAGGGTTCTCCGTGGAACCAAATAGGGTTATCCTATGGGGACAGCCGAAGAAGCCTTTTGAAAGCCTTTTTTCTAAGACTGTACCGTGGTCATGCATATGCTTTTTCAATTTGGACCAATCCATACAGGCCCATTTCCACGACTGTAATGGGTTAAAACAAGCACAAAAGACAGCATATACAGAACACGTATCAGCAGCTCAACTAGAGAGCTTCTCTTCAATAAGCCCATAAGGAGAGAAACAATAAGACAATTACCTGTGATTACCCAGAAGTCTCTGGTAGCGATGGAGGTATTGAGGTTGTGGTATTCCAACGCTGAAAAAGAACAGAGGAACAGCATGACCGGTCTGACATTTCTTCTTTATGTGAGTCAAAATCATTTCTGTCAAGCTCTTTATGAATTTAACTGGTCAGAACTACATTGGTGCTTTGAGTGGCTCGATTTCTCCTTATGAAAACCTCACTGCAGTGGTACTGAGAGTTTACAGTGGCACAACTTAAACCTGCATTATGCCTGTGTGTCCTAGAGTTTCTTATACTGAGAGCTCTGGCTGAGTGTCTCACTGTGAGAGCTGATATCTGCATGGGCTCTACCTCTCTTCTGGTTGTCTGTTGAGTTTCCCAGGCTTTAGCTCGGTTACATATTTCCTGCCTGATTAAGTACTGGGGCTGGCACAGGGGTTTGGGGATATGCTGTTTCACTGGCCTATGAAATCAGACACAGTACAGAAAGAGAGACAGGGGTAGTTGTATAGAGTGAGAGCGAGAGAGACATCTGGTTCAGGTGTCACAAACAAACTGGCAGTGATAACAGCTCTAAGATGGCCGTCCGGCTGTGAGGCTGGCACTAGTCCCCCCCTCCTCTCCATTCTCAGCACGTCCCCAAACATCGTCTACACATCTGTCTGGGGGGTTATTTTATTTGTTTCTAAAGATTTGCAAGCCTGTCACATCACCTTCTGCCACTGTATGAGTGAGTAGGGGAACAATGGATGCTCTGGCCTGTCACCCGTTACTACTGCAGGGCTGTCACATCACCCTCTGCCACTGTATGAGTGAGTAGGGGAACAATGGATGCTCTGGCCTGTTACCCGTTACTACTGCAGGGCTGTCACATCACCCTCTGCCACTGTATGAGTGAGTAGGGGAACAATGGATGCTCTGGCCTGTTACCCGTTACTACTGCAGGGCTGTCAGCACAATCTCTTTAACACTGTCCAATACTGTAGTCTCAGCCGTGCACAATCGTGCTGCTTAATCTGTGATGATGTTTCACATAAACCTCAGAGCTCCACTGCTGAAGTTAGAGAGGCCTAGGGATGAAAAACACCGCGTTCTGAAAGGTATTTGTTGGGTGGATTTAAAAGGAGCAGGTTGTGTGTGATTCCCTTGTTGAATATAGGAAAACAACATGTACTCTAAACAGTAGTTTAGAAGTCAAACACTCATCAAATATTCAACAAATGATGTGTGTTGTGATGATTCTTTACTTGATGAGTTGTTTGGTTTTCCATCTTCCACATTCTGGTTTAAGATACATTATCAACTGACACAGCCTTACTAAAACCTTGGCACATAGGCTTCTTAAATGTAGAAACAGACACACACACACACACACACACACACACACACACACACACACACACACACACACACACACACACACACACACACACACATACACCACTGAAAGGAAGAAAACACAGAAGACAAGCTTAAAAACTCATCACCACATTTGATATCTATATATCTATCTATCTATATATGAACAGTCTGAAAAATCCCCTGACCTTCCCTGGAATTCTCCAGGTTGAAAACAGTAACGTTGGAAGTGGAGAGAGATTTAGGGTCGTCTCTGTCTGAACAGGGCCTGAGGTGTTTTACTGTGCACACTGATAAACCCCCCACTGTTAATTATTTACTGTGGTAATTGCCTTTGAAGAGTGGCGCCAGCCGCTGCCAACATATGGCAGAGACCTCCCTCACCTCCCTATAAAACTGTGATATTACGAATGGCAGAGACCTCCCTCACCTCCCTATAAAACTGTAATATTACGAATGGCAGAGACCTCCCTCACCTCCCTATAAAACTGCAATATTACGAATGGCAGAGACCTCCCTCACCTCCCTATAAAACTGTAATATTACGAACGGCAGAGACCTCCCTCACCTCCCTATAAAACTGTAATACTGTAATATTACGAATGGCAGAGACCTCCCTATAAAACTGTAATACTGTAATATTACGAACGGCAGAGACCTCCCTCACCTCCATATAAAACTGTAATACTGTAATATTACGAATGGCAGAGACCTCCCTCACCTCCCTATAAAACTGTGATATTACGAACCGCAGAGACCTCCCTCACCTCCCTATAAAACTGTAATATTACGAATGGCAGAGACCTCCCTCACCTCCCTATAAAACTGTAATATTACGAAGGGCAGAGACCTCCCTCACCTCCCTATAAAACTGTAATATTACGAACGGCAGAGACCTCCCTCACCTCCCTATAAAACTGTAATATTACAAACGGCAGAGACCTCACTCACCTCCCTATAAAACTGTAATACTGTAATATTACGAATGGCAGAGACCTCCCTCACCTCCCTATAAAACTGTAATATTACGAATGGCAGAGACCTCCCTCACCTCCCTATAAAACTGTAATATTACGAATGGCAGAGACCTCCCTCACCTCCCTATAAAACTGTAATATTACGAATGGCAGAGACCTCCCTCACCTCCCTATAAAACTGTAATATTACGAATGGCAGAGACCTCCCTCACCTCCCTATAAAACTGTAATATTACGAATGGCAGAGACCTCCCTCACCTCCCTATAAAACTGTAATATTACGAATGGCAGAGACCTCCCTCACCTCCCTATAAAACTGTAATATTACGAACGGCAGAGACCTCCCTCACCTCCCTATAAAACTGTAATACTGTAATATTACGAACGGCAGGGACCTCCCTCACCTCCCTATAAAACTGTGATATTACGAACGGCAGAGACCTCCCTCACCTCCCTATAAAACTGTAATATTACGAACGGCAGAGACCTCCCTCACCTCCCTATAAAACTGTAATACTGTAATATTACGAATGGCAGAGACCTCCCTCACCTCCCTATAAAACTGTAATATTATGAATGGCAGAGACCTCCCTCACCTCCCTATAAAACTGTAATATTACGAATGGCAGAGACCTCCCTCACCTCCCTATAAAACTGTAATACTGTAATATTACGAACGGCAGGGGCCTCCCTCACCTCCCTATAAAACTGTGATATTACGAACGGCAGAGACCTCCCTCACCTCCCTATAAAACTGTAATATTACGAATGGCAGAGACCTCCCTCACCTCCCTATAAAACTGTAATATTACGAAGGGCAGAGACCTCCCTCACCTCCCTATAAAACTGTAATATTACGAATGGCAGAGACCTCCCTCACCTCCCTATAAAACTGTAATATTACGAACGCCAGAGACCTCCCTCAACTCCCTATAAAACTATGATATTACGAATGGCAGAGACCTCCCTCACCTCTCTATAAAACTGTAATATTACGAATGGCAGGGACCTCCCTCACCTCCCTATAAAACTGTAATATTACGAATGGCAGAGACCTCCCTCACCTCCCTATAAAACTGTAATATTATGAATGGCAGAGACGTCCCTCACCTCCCTATAAAACTGTAATATTACGAATGGCAGAGACCTCCCTCACCTCCCTATAAAACTGTAATATTACGAATGGCAGAGACCTCCCTCACCTCCCTATAAAACTGTAATATTACGAATGGCAGAGACCTCCCTCACCTCCCTATAAAACTGTAATATTACGAATGGCAGAGACCTCCCTCACCTCCCTATAAAACTGTAATATTACGAACGGCAGAGACCTCCCTCACCTCCCTATAAAACTGTAATATTATGAATGGCAGAGACCTCCCTCACCTCCCTATAAAACTGTGATATTACGAACGGCAGAGACCTCCCTCACCTCCCTATAAAACTGTAATATTACGAACGGCAGAGACCTCCCTCACCTCCCTATAAAACTGTGATATTACGAACGGCAGAGACCTCCCTCACCTCCCTATAAAACTGTAATATTACGAACGGCAGAGACCTCCCTCACCTCCCTATAAAACTGTAATACTGTAATATTACGAATGGCAGAGACCTCCCTCACCTCCCTATAAAACTGTAATATTATGAATGGCAGAGACCTCCCTCACCTCCCTATAAAACTGTTATATTACGAATGGCAGAGACCTCCCTCACCTCCCTATAAAACTGTAATACTGTAATATTACGAACGGCAGAGACCTCCCTCACCTCCCTATAAAACTGTTATATTACGAACGGCAGAGACCTCCCTCACCTCCCTATAAAACTGTAATACTGTAATATTACGAATGGCAGAGACCTCCCTCACCTCCCTATAAAACTGTAATATTATGAATGGCAGAGACCTCCCTCACCTCCATATAAAACTGTAATATTACGAAGGGCAGAGACCTCCCTCACCTCCCTATAAAACTGTTATATTACGAACGGCAGAGACCTCCCTCACCTCCCTATAAAACTGTAATATTACAAATGGCAGAGACCTCCCTCACCTCCCTATAGAACTGTGATATTACGAACGGCAGAGACCTCCCTCACCTCCCTATAAAACTGTAATATTACGAATGGCAGAGACCTCCCTCACCTCCATATAAAACTGTGATATTACGAACGGCAGAGACCTCCCTCACCTCCCTATAAAACTGTAATATTACGAACGGCAGAGACCTCCCTCACCTCCCTATAAAACTGTAATATTATGAATGGCAGAGACCTCCCCCACCTCCCTATAAAACTGTAATATTACGAACGGCAGAGACCTCCCTCACCTCCCTATAAAACTGTAATACTGTAATATTACGAATGGCAGAGACCTCCCTCACCTCCCTATAAAACTGTAATATTATGAATGGCAGAGACCTCCCTCACCTCCCTATAAAACTGTAATATTACGAATGGCAGAGACCTCCCTCACCTCCCTATAAAACTGTAATATTATGAATGGCAGAGACCTCCCTCACCTCCCTATAAAACTGTAATACTGTAATATTACGAATGGCAGAGACCTCCCTCACCTCCCTATAAAACTGTAATATTATGAATGGCAGAGACCTCCCTCACCTCCCTATAAAACTGTAATATTACGAATGGCAGAGACCTCCCTCACCTCCCTATAAAACTGTAATACTGTAATATTACGAACGGCAGGGGCCTCCCTCACCTCCCTATAAAACTGTGATATTACGAACGGCAGAGACCTCCCTCACCTCCCTATAAAACTGTAATATTACGAATGGCAGAGACCTCCCTCACCTCCCTATAAAACTGTAATATTACGAAGGGCAGAGACCTCCCTCACCTCCCTATAAAACTGTAATATTACGAATGGCAGAGACCTCCCTCACCTCCCTATAAAACTGTAATATTATGAATGGCAGAGACGTCCCTCACCTCCCTATAAAACTGTAATATTACGAATGGCAGAGACCTCCCTCACCTCCCTATAAAACTGTAATATTACGAATGGCAGAGACCTCCCTCACCTCCCTATAAAACTGTAATATTACGAATGGCAGAGACCTCCCTCACCTCCCTATAAAACTGTAATATTACGAATGGCAGAGACCTCCCTCACCTCCCTATAAAACTGTAATATTACGAACGGCAGAGACCTCCCTCACCTCCCTATAAAACTGTAATATTATGAATGGCAGAGACCTCCCTCACCTCCCTATAAAACTGTGATATTACGAACGGCAGAGACCTCCCTCACCTCCCTATAAAACTGTAATATTACGAACGGCAGAGACCTCCCTCACCTCCCTATAAAACTGTGATATTACGAACGGCAGAGACCTCCCTCACCTCCCTATAAAACTGTAATATTACGAACGGCAGAGACCTCCCTCACCTCCCTATAAAACTGTAATACTGTAATATTACGAATGGCAGAGACCTCCCTCACCTCCCTATAAAACTGTAATATTATGAATGGCAGAGACCTCCCTCACCTCCCTATAAAACTGTTATATTATGAATGGCAGAGACCTCCCTCACCTCCCTATAAAACTGTAATACTGTAATATTACGAACGGCAGAGACCTCCCTCACCTCCCTATAAAACTATTATATTACGAACGGCAGAGACCTCCCTCACCTCCCTATAAAACTGTAATACTGTAATATTACGAATGGCAGAGACCTCCCTCACCTCCCTATAAAACTGTAATATTATGAATGGCAGAGACCTCCCTCACCTCCATATAAAACTGTAATATTACGAAGGGCAGAGACCTCCCTCACCTCCCTATAAAACTGTTATATTACGAACGGCAGAGACCTCCCTCACCTCCCTATAAAACTGTAATATTACAAATGGCAGAGACCTCCCTCACCTCCCTATAGAACTGTGATATTACGAACGGCAGAGACCTCCCTCACCTCCCTATAAAACTGTAATATTACGAATGGCAGAGACCTCCCTCACCTCCATATAAAACTGTGATATTACGAACGGCAGAGACCTCCCTCACCTCCCTATAAAACTGTAATATTACGAACGGCAGAGACCTCCCTCACCTCCCTATAAAACTGTAATATTATGAATGGCAGAGACCTCCCCCACCTCCCTATAAAACTGTAATATTACGAACGGCAGAGACCTCCCTCACCTCCCTATAAAACTGTAATACTGTAATATTACGAATGGCAGAGACCTCCCTCACCTCCCTATAAAACTGTAATATTATGAATGGCAGAGACCTCCCTCACCTCCCTATAAAACTGTAATATTACGAATGGCAGAGACCTCCCTCACCTCCCTATAAAACTGTAATATTATGAATGGCAGAGACCTCCCTCACCTCCCTATAAAACTGTAATATTACGAATGGCAGAGACCTCCCTCACCTCCCTATAAAACTGTAATATTACGAATGGCAGAGACCTCCCTCACCTCCCTATAAAACTGTAATATTACGAATGGCAGAGACCTCCCTCACCTCCCTATAAAACTGTAATATTACGAACGGCAGAGACCTCCCTCACCTCCCTATAAAACTGTAATATTATGAATGGCAGAGACCTCCCTCACCTCCCTATAAAACTGTGATATTGCGAACGGCAGAGACCTCCCTCACCTCCCTATAAAACTGTAATATTACGAATGGCAGAGACCTCCCTCACCTCCCTATAAAACTGTGATATTACGAACGGCAGAGACCTCCCTCACCTCCCTATAAAACTGTAATATTACGAACGGCAGAGACCTCCCTCACCTCCCTATAAAACTGTAATACTGTAATATTACGAATGGCAGAGACCTCCCTCACCTCCCTATAAAACTGTAATATTATGAATGGCAGAGACCTCCCTCACCTCCCTATAAAACTGTTATATTACGAATGGCAGAGACCTCCCTCACCTCCCTATAAAACTGTAATACTGTAATATTACGAACGGCAGAGACCTCCCTCACCTCCCTATAAAACTGTTATATTACGAATGGCAGAGACCTCCCTCACCTCCCTATAAAACTGTAATACTGTAATATTACGAACGGCAGAGACCTCCCTCACCTACCTATAAAACTGTAATACTGTAATATTACGAATGGCAGAGACCTCCCTCACCTCCCTATAAAACTGTAATATTACGAATGGCAGAGACCTCCCTCACCTCCCTATAAAACTGTAATATTACGAACGGCAGAGACCTCCCTCACCTCCCTATAAAACTGTGATATTACGAATGGCAGAGACCTCCCTCACCTCCCTATAAAACTGTAATATTACGAATGGCAGGGACCTCCCTCACCTCCCTATAAAACTGTAATATTACGAATGGCAGAGACCTCCCTCACCTCCCTATAAAACTGTAATATTACGAACGGCAGAGACCTCCCTCACCTCCCTATAAAACTGTGATATTACGAACGGCAGAGACCTCCCTCACCTCCCTATAAAACTGTAATATTACGAACGGCAGAGACCTCCCTCACCTCCCTATAAAACTGTAATACTGTAATATTACGAATGGCAGAGACCTCCCTCACCTCCCTATAAAACTGTAATATTATGAATGGCAGAGACCTCCCTCACCTCCCTATAAAACTGTTATATTACGAATGGCAGAGACCTCCCTCACCTCCCTATAAAACTGTAATACTGTAATATTACGAACGGCAGAGACCTCCCTCACCTCCCTATAAAACTGTTATATTACGAACGGCAGAGACCTCCCTCACCTCCCTATAAAACTGTAATACTGTAATATTACGAATGGCAGAGACCTCCCTCACCTCCCTATAAAACTGTAATATTATGAATGGCAGAGACCTCCCTCACCTCCATATAAAACTGTAATATTACGAAGGGCAGAGACCTCCCTCACCTCCCTATAAAACTGTTATATTACGAACGGCAGAGACCTCCCTCACCTCCCTATAAAACTGTAATATTACAAATGGCAGAGACCTCCCTCACCTCCCTATAGAACTGTGATATTACGAACGGCAGAGACCTCCCTCACCTCCCTATAAAACTGTAATATTACGAATGGCAGAGACCTCCCTCACCTCCATATAAAACTGTGATATTACGAACGGCAGAGACCTCCCTCACCTCCCTATAAAACTGTAATATTACGAACGGCAGAGACCTCCCTCACCTCCCTATAAAACTGTAATATTATGAATGGCAGAGACCTCCCCCACCTCCCTATAAAACTGTAATATTACGAACGGCAGAGACCTCCCTCACCTCCCTATAAAACTGTAATACTGTAATATTACGAATGGCAGAGACCTCCCTCACCTCCCTATAAAACTGTAATATTATGAATGGCAGAGACCTCCCTCACCTCCCTATAAAACTGTAATATTACGAATGGCAGAGACCTCCCTCACCTCCCTATAAAACTGTAATATTATGAATGGCAGAGACCTCCCTCACCTCCCTATAAAACTGTAATATTACGAATGGCAGAGACCTCCCTCACCTCCCTATAAAACTGTAATATTACGAATGGCAGAGACCTCCCTCACCTCCCTATAAAACTGTAATATTACGAATGGCAGAGACCTCCCTCACCTCCCTATAAAACTGTAATATTACGAACGGCAGAGACCTCCCTCACCTCCCTATAAAACTGTAATATTATGAATGGCAGAGACCTCCCTCACCTCCCTATAAAACTGTGATATTGCGAACGGCAGAGACCTCCCTCACCTCCCTATAAAACTGTAATATTACGAATGGCAGAGACCTCCCTCACCTCCCTATAAAACTGTGATATTACGAACGGCAGAGACCTCCCTCACCTCCCTATAAAACTGTAATATTACGAACGGCAGAGACCTCCCTCACCTCCCTATAAAACTGTAATACTGTAATATTACGAATGGCAGAGACCTCCCTCACCTCCCTATAAAACTGTAATATTATGAATGGCAGAGACCTCCCTCACCTCCCTATAAAACTGTGATATTGCGAACGGCAGAGACCTCCCTCACCTCCCTATAAAACTGTAATATTACGAATGGCAGAGACCTCCCTCACCTCCCTATAAAACTGTGATATTACGAACGGCAGAGACCTCCCTCACCTCCCTATAAAACTGTAATATTACGAACGGCAGAGACCTCCCTCACCTCCCTATAAAACTGTAATACTGTAATATTACGAATGGCAGAGACCTCCCTCACCTCCCTATAAAACTGTAATATTATGAATGGCAGAGACCTCCCCCACCTCCCTATAAAACTGTAATATTACGAACGGCAGAGACCTCCCTCACCTCCCTATAAAACTGTAATACTGTAATATTACGAATGGCAGAGACCTCCCTCACCTCCCTATAAAACTGTAATATTATGAATGGCAGAGACCTCCCTCACCTCCCTATAAAACTGTAATATTACGAATGGCAGAGACCTCCCTCACCTCCCTATAAAACTGTAATATTATGAATGGCAGAGACCTCCCTCACCTCCCTATAAAACTGTAATATTACGAATGGCAGAGACCTCCCTCACCTCCCTATAAAACTGTAATATTACGAATGGCAGAGACCTCCCTCACCTCCCTATAAAACTGTAATATTACGAATGGCAGAGACCTCCCTCACCTCCCTATAAAACTGTAATATTACGAACGGCAGAGACCTCCCTCACCTCCCTATAAAACTGTAATATTATGAATGGCAGAGACCTCCCTCACCTCCCTATAAAACTGTGATATTGCGAACGGCAGAGACCTCCCTCACCTCCCTATAAAACTGTAATATTACGAATGGCAGAGACCTCCCTCACCTCCCTATAAAACTGTGATATTACGAACGGCAGAGACCTCCCTCACCTCCCTATAAAACTGTAATATTACGAACGGCAGAGACCTCCCTCACCTCCCTATAAAACTGTAATACTGTAATATTACGAATGGCAGAGACCTCCCTCACCTCCCTATAAAACTGTAATATTATGAATGGCAGAGACTTCCCTCACCTCCCTATAAAACTGTTATATTACGAATGGCAGAGACCTCCCTCACCTCCCTATAAAACTGTAATACTGTAATATTACGAACGGCAGAGACCTCCCTCACCTCCCTATAAAACTGTTATATTACGAATGGCAGAGACCTCCCTCACCTCCCTATAAAACTGTAATACTGTAATATTACGAACGGCAGAGACCTCCCTCACCTCCCTATAAAACTGTAATACTGTAATATTACGAATGGCAGAGACCTCCCTCACCTCCCTATAAAACTGTAATATTACGAATGGCAGAGACCTCCCTCACCTCCCTATAAAACTGTAATATTACGAACGGCAGAGACCTCCCTCACCTCCCTATAAAACTGTGATATTACGAATGGCAGAGACCTCCCTCACCTCCCTATAAAACTGTAATATTACGAATGGCAGGGACCTCCCTCACCTCCCTATAAAACTGTAATATTACGAATGGCAGAGACCTCCCTCACCTCCCTATAAAACTGTAATATTTCGAATGGCAGGGACCTCCTTCACCTCCCTATAAAACTGTAATATTACGAATGGCAGAGACCTCCCTCACCTCCCTATAAAACTGTAATACTGTAATATTACGAATGGCAGAGGTACAAAACCAACAGGGCAAACTCTCATCTCTCTCTTTCCCTCTGCTGAATCTAAACCAACAAGGCAAACTCTCATCTCTCTCTTTCCCTCTGCTGAATCTAAACCAACAAGGCAAACTCTCTTCTCTCTCTTTCCCTCTGCTGAATCTAAACCAACAAGGCAAACTCTCTCTCATCTCTCTCTTTCCCTCTGATGAATCTAAACCAACAAGGCAAACTCTCTCTCATCTCTCTCTTTCCCTCTGATGAATCTAAACCAACAAGGCAAACTCTCTCTCATCTCTCTCTTTCCCTCTGATGAATCTAAACCAACAAGGCAAACTCTCTCTCATCTCTCTCTTTCCCTCTGATGAATCTAAACCAACAAGGCAAACTCTCTCTCATCTCTCTCTTTCCCTCTGATGAATCTAAACCAACAAGGCAAACTCTCATCTCTCTCTTTCCCTCTGATGAATCTAAACCAACAAGGCAAACTCTCTCATCTCTCTCTTTCCCTCTGCTGAATCTAAACCAACAAGGCAAACTATCCCTCATCTCTCTCTTTCCCTCTGATGAATCTGCTTCCTGTCTTCAACTCTGTGCTTCTCGCTCCCCTCTGTCTTCCTCTTGTGCTATTTTACTCACTATTCTACACTGCCCCCCCCCCTTCTCTGTGCCCACATTATATGATGCTCATCACTTGATTTATTCACAGCACAAAGTGGAGGGTCAGCGCAACACTCATTAACATTCATGCTTCTTGTCTGGCCCATGCTGTCCAATGTAAACCAAGCAGCCATCTGCCCACCCCTTAATGATACAGTAATGATGCTAGCAGATGTACTGTATGTCAGAGCACAGCCCCGTGGCGCAACCCTCTCGTAAACAGGGTCACATGGGTCACCCCAAGTGCATCCTGGGTAGTCATGGATCAAGGATGAGGGGTGACCCCGGTGTGAGTTTCGGAGGAGAAGTATGTGCCGCTCTTCCCAGATGTTTGGAAAACTGTCTGTGATGCAGAGAACGTCTTGGACCAGCGTCTCAGAATGGCATTTCTCTCTGTGCTGATCGGAGTGCATTCGTTTGTTCGTTCTCCCAGTTCAAATGGAGGGAGCAGGCAGACGGTAGACTAGAAGAGTGTACTGGGAACGAGGAGGGGGAGGCAGGGGTTAGCTGTACCTTAGCATCCAGAGCTTACAGAGGAGGAGGAGGAGGAGGGTGAGGAGGAGGCTAGCTGTGCCTTAGCATCCAGAGCTTACAGAGGAGGAGGAGGAGGCTAGCTGTACCTTAGCATCCAGAGCTTACAGAGGAGGAGGAGGAGGGGGAGGCAGGGGGTTAGCTGTACCTTAGCATTCAGAGCTTACAGAGGAGGAGGAGGAGGAGGAGGTTAGCTGTACCTTAGCATCCAGAGCTTACAGAGGAGGAGGAGGAGGCAGGGGGTTAGCTGTACCTTAGCATCCAGAGCTTACAGTACAGTGACTCAATCATTTAAAAAAATGTATCGTTGTAGAGGGCAACAGTCACAAACATCCAATTACTCAAAGGGCTGGAGAACGTCACTCGTCCATGTTATTCTATACAAGTCCTTCCAGTACCTTAGTCCTTCTCCTGAAGAGACCCATGCTACTCACTGCTATAAATACCCAGACAGAAGTGTGTCATGCAGGCTATATGAAACCCACAGGGGTGTCTAGGGAGTAGTATGAAGTTGGCACGTAGACTCTGATCTCAGGTCAGTTTTGTATTTTAATCCCAATAAAGGTAACGGTTAGGATTGGGGGGGTAACCTGATTCTAGATCTGTTTCTGGAGACACTTGATGTGGATCATGAGGATGGAGGGCATCGAGGAGGCACTAGGACACTTACGTTCAGCAATGACCAGCGGTGGGTAGAACAGGAAGTAGCCGACCAGCTCGGCGGTCAGCTGACCCAGGAGGTTAGAGGCGGCGGTGCCGTTGAGAGGGGCGGTCCCATTCCTCACCATGTAGACCAGAGACACAGCAGGAGAACCCACTGACTGAGAAACACTCAGCATCTAGAGGACAGGGAGATGGAGAGAGGGAGAGAGGGAGAGAGAGAGGGGAGGGGGAAAGAGACAAAGTTGCACAACATAATTTCAATTTAGATCAATCTACTTTATTGTTTAATAAGTTACAGAGGAGGTATAAAATGTATGGGCATAATTAGCATAACAAAAATATGCTTAAATCCATAAAGATATTACAACGGCTGTCAAGAGTGAAACTGGCAAGCCATTCGCCACTGTGAAAGTGTTTATAACGTCAACTACACAAAACCTAAAAACTAAACCTTGACATACATACATAACATAGTGGACATGTTACCACGGCAGCTAGGAAGCTCATTAAAATAACACAAACACTGTCTCCCAAAACACATCAGTTCAGATCAGAGAACAGCTTCTATTTACAATGGCACATGAACAATGCACTTAGGAATGATAATTATGCTCCAATTATACACAGCTTGCATTTTGCTTTGCTAGTGCCAAACCTCTTCAACTGCAGAGCTGTGTCTGTGAAAACGGTAGGAGCAAAATGCTTTGAGATTTAATACACACAAACTGTGCCACACATCAAAATGACCAATCGGACGACCCATATTTAGACTCTTTGCGTTTGTTTGTACTGAAGTTTAATGTCATAACATCTAAAATAAGCCACAACAAGGCATCAACACAAGTCTGGTATAAATATCAACTGTTCCTTCAATTTGAAACAGTTAGAGGTAAAATCCCTACGTCCAAACCGTCCCGCCCTGATCTGTTTCACCTGTCCTTGTGCTTTTCTCCACCCCCCCAGGTGTCGCCCATCTTCCCCATTATCCCCTGGGTATTTATACCTGTGTTTTCTGTCTGTATGTTGTCAGTTAGTCTTGTTTGTCAAGTCAACCAGCGTTTTTGTATCAGCTCCTGCTTTTCCCCAGTCTCTTTTTTCTTGTCATCCTGGTTTTGACCCTTGCCTGTTTTGACCCTGTGCCCCCGAGCCTGCCCGCCTGACCACTCTGCCTGCCCCCGAGCCTGCCTGCCTGACCACTCTGCCTGCCCCCGAGCCTGCCTGCCTGACCACTCTGCCTGCCCCCGAGCCTGCCTGCCTGACCACTCTGCCTGCCCCTGAGCCTGCCAGCCTGACCACTCTGCCTGCCCCTGAGCCTGCCCGCCTGACCACTCTGCCTGCCCCTGAGCCTGCCTGCCATCCTGTACCTTTGCCCTTATTGCTGTATAAACATTGTCACTTCAACACGGTCTGCATCTGGGTCTTACCTTATCCTGACACAAACAATAAATAATCTGTGGTGGGAAGCTGATAAGAGTATCTAGAGATTTAGGTTATGTATTAGGATATGTGTATACAATACAAAACCATAGAACTTTATTAATGCTGGGACCAGTAACAAGGACATCATGAAGAGCAGAAAGACAACATACTGTCTTCACATACTTTCTACTCATACCAAATAGAAGCCATTTACAGACATGTGTGCATACATTTGGCATACAGGAGGTACCAGGAATCGAACCCACTATCCTGGAGTTGCAAGCACCATGCTCTACCAACTGAGCTACAGAGGACCACGTACACATGAAGTCACCACCTCCACAGGTCACAGGGTTACTGAGTGAGGAGGAGGCCATTGTACTATAATATCTCTACCTGGACAGAGAGTCTGGTGTGGACGTCCAGGACTTTGGCCTGGGCCTCAGAGAACACGTTCTCCAGCCTCTGTTCCATCATCTGCGAGAACCGACAGGAACGCGGGTCATCTCCTGGACCTACGAAGCGCAAAACTGGAACACACAGAGAACACCCATTGAGATCATAGAACATGAAGAACATCAGGGCAGAGTAACTGTAGATCAATACTCAACCCCATCAATATGAGCTTGTATATGAACACAGTGCAGACTAATGTCCTGCGGGCTCCTTAATAACATGTCTGGTATATGAACACAGAGCAGACTAATGTCCTGCAGCCTCCTTAATAACATGTCTGGTATATGAACACAGAGCAGACTAATGTCCTGCCGCCTCCTTAATAACATGTCTGGTATATGAACACAGAGCAGACTAATGTCCTGCAGTCTCCTTAATAACATGTCTGGTATATGAACACAGAGCAGACTAATGTCCTGCAGTCTCCTTAATAACATGTCTGGTATATGAACACAGAGCAGACTAATGTCCTGCAGCCTCCTTAATAACATGTCTGGTATATGAACACAGAGCAGACTAATGTCCTGCAGCCTCCTTAATAACATGTCTGGTATATGAACACAGAGCAGACTAATGTCCTGCAGCCTCCTTAATAACATGTCTGGTATATTAACACAGAGCAGACTAATGTCCTGCAGCCTCCTTAATAACATGTCTGGTATATGAACACAGAGCAGACTAATGTCCTGCAGTCTCCTTAATAACATGTCTGGTATATGAACACAGAGCAGACTAATGTCCTGCAGCCTCCTTAATAACGTGTCTGGTATATGAACACAGAGCAGACTAATGTCCTGCAGTCTCCTTAATAACATGTCTGGTATATGAACACAGAGCAGACTAATGTCCTGCAGTCTCCTTAATAACATGTCTGGTATATGAACACAGAGCAGACTAATGTCCTGCAGTCTCCTTAATAACATGTCTGGTATATGAACACAGAGCAGACTAATGTCCTGCAGTCTCCTTAATAACATGTCTGGTATATGAACACAGAGCAGACTAATGTCCTGCAGCCTCCTTAATAACATGTCTGGTATATGAACACAGAGCAGACTAATGTCCTGCAGTCTCCTTAATAACATGTCTGGTATATGAACACAGAGCAGACTAATGTCCTGCAGCCTCCTTAATAACATGTCTGGTATATGAACACAGAGCAGACTAATGTCCTGCAGTCTCCTTAATAACATGTCTGGTATATGAACACAGAGCAGACTAATGTCCTGCAGCCTCCTTAATAACATGTCTGGTATATGAACACAGAGCAGACTAATGTCCTGCAGCCTCCTTAATAACATGTCTGGTATATGAACACAGAGCAGACTAATGTCCTGCAGCCTCCTTAATAACATGTCTGGTATATGAACACAGAGCAGACTAATGTCCTGCAGTCTCCTTAATAACATGTCTGGTATATGAACACAGAGCAGACTAATGTCCTGCAGTCTCCTTAATAACATGTCTGGTATATGAACACAGAGCAGACTAATGTCCTGCAGCCTCCTTAAACTTGTATAAGTGAAAGAAAAACAACATGATCTTAAACATATTCCTCCAGTCTAAACCATCAGACCTGTTTTGAGCTGGAGGCTGATAGCTGGGCTGGGTTTCCATGGAGCGGCTGTGTTGGGCAGCGCCGTTACCATGGGGACAAACTGTCGCACGTCACCCATCAGCCTATCCCGGCCGTAGGAGTGAAGTGCCTCGACCACCACAGAGGGCGGGTACACCATGTCTGCTCCAATTACGTGGTAGCCCACCGTCACGTTGGGAGAGCCAAACACAGTCTCCACCTGAGAGAGTGAAATAGGGATCTGTTATCAGGATCAGTAAGCATGATCGATCATCTAATTAACTGGCTGGTTGTAGAGTTGTAGGAGTGGATGTTTTGACTGTTTGTGAAACAGAAGGATGGTGAGAGAGGGAGAACAGAGTCTAATAGAAAGAGAGAACATGGGAATGGGAACATGGGAACATGAGAATGGGAGACGGAATGAGAAAGTGAAGTGAAAACAGAGGACAGAGAGTTGTACATTACACAGAGGACAGAGAGCTGTAACTACACAGAGGACAGAGAGTTGTACATTACACAGAGGACAGAGAGCTGTAAATTACACAGATGACAGAGAGCTGTAAATTACACAGAGGACCGAGAGTTGTACATTACACAGAGGACAGAGAGTTCTACAGTACACAGAGGACAGAGAGTTGTAAATTACACAGAGGACATAGAGTTGTAAATTACACAGAGGACCGAGAGTTGTACATTACACAGAGGACAGATAGCTGTAACTACACAGAGGACAGAAAGTTGTAAATTACACAGAGGACAGAGAGCTGTAAATTACACAGATGAAAGAGAGTTGTGTGTGGGAGGTGTGTCTTTCTGTGATAGAGAGAGAGAGAGAGAGAGAGAGAGAGAGAGAGAGAGAGAGAGAGAGAGGGGGGGGGGTAGAGGGAGGGAGAGGTAGAGGGAGGGAGGGAGAGAGGTAGAGGGAGGGAGAGAGAGAGAGAGAGAGAGGTAGAGAGAGTTTGTGTGTGAGAAGTGAAACAGATCAAATCCCTCATCCTTTGATGACAGACAGTCCCCTTGGTTACCACACTGAGAGCCCATACAGTCTTGATATTACCATGAGTCGACAGTAATTCCCCTCACAATCAAGCCTTGTTATGAACAGACCCATTCACCATTACTACACCAGCCCAGCCGTTATTCAAAGACTGGGTTTCAGCTAAAGTCGCTGAGTGGTAACGTACCCTCCTAAGTCTATCTGGCCGATGTGAAAGACCATCAATGGATTATCTTGAAGGACTTCAGTCAGTTCAGCATTCCACTCTTTTCACTTCACTTCGCTTTCACTTTGTTACAATAGCTTTCCTCTGGTCTTGCCAAATGAAAGTCATTTAATCTGCTGCTCCTCATGGTTCTTTCCGGCCTTCCCCCTCTAGAGCATTCCTAGTAACCATCTCTGCTCTGTAATTAAAAACAAACAAAACATTTTCTCCTGGGACTGTAACATAAATATCTACTCATATTTAGATTAGTGACAACCCAGCTAGCACATTTGGTTCCTTGGAAATTGTGGGAACATACATGTTTGCCAGTTCTGGAAACATACATTTTAAGGTTGCAGGGAGGTTCTCAGAACATTCTACTATGGTTCCCTGAAAGTTTTCCTGGGAGGTTTCATCAACATTCTGAGAAATTATAGTTTATTTGAAGGTAAGTAACTGTTTAGAACTCTAAGCATCGATAGGAGACATGGAAATGCATTTGCTCAGGCATTAATCATGCAAGCACATTTATTTTTATGGCACCAGATTTGAACCTATGATCTTCTGTTCTCTAAGCATGGAATTAGTCCACTGCAACACCTTAGAATGGAGCTATGATGCTATGTTTTTTACTCATGCAAAGCAGTTCATTTCAGTCTATTTAAACAGACCCCATTTCAAAGGAAACAAGCACTAAGATCAGGTGTGGCCAATTAGTGTGCACGGCCAACACACTTAACAAGAGAGGATAGAATGGGAACAGAATGTATAGGTTTTAAAATAACATTCTTTAAACGTTAATGATTTATTTTAGTTTTTTATGGAAAGTTTTCTTAATGTTGTGAGAACATAACTAAATAGAACCATGAGGAAACCTGCAGAAAATGCTGAAGTACTGAAATTCCCCCAGAAGAACAATGTTTCTTAACATTCTCTGCACATTGAGAACATTACTTGAAATAGAACCATGAGGAAACGTTATGCTGAAGTACTGAAATCCCACAGAAGAACGTTATTTCTTAATTTTCTCAGAACAATTTGAGAACATTATTTGAAATAGAACCACAAGGAAACGTTATGCTGAAGTACTGAAATTCCCACCTCAGAAACAAAATGGTTCTCAAAATGTTGTGTGCTAGCTGGGTATCCTGCACCATTCCCAGAGCATTGTGGGAAGGTTGTATGCAAAATAACCATTGCACAACCACGCTCTCACCAAGCTTTAAGAAACATATGGTTCTCAGAACGTTATGTGCTAGCTGGAAAGTGCTACGGCGTGAGTGAGAGACAGAGGTAGAGAAAGAGAGGGAAAGAGGTAGAGAAAGAGAGAGAAAAAGAGATTGAGAAAGAACAGAGGAGAGAGAGAGAGAGAGCCTGGACTTCCTGACGGGCCAACCCCAGGCGGTGAGGGTAGGCAACATCACCTCCGCCACACTGACCCTCAACACGGGGGTCCCACAGGGGTGTGTGCTTAGTCCCCTCCTGTACTCCCTGTTCACCCACAACTGCGTGGCCATGCACGACACCAACACAATCATCAAGTTTGCTCACGACACTGACGGTAGTAGGCCTGATCACCGGCGATGATAAGAAAGCCTACAGGGAGGAGGTCAGTGACCTGGCAGTGTGGTGCTACGACAACCTCCTCTCCCTCAACATCAGTCAGACCAAGGAGCTGATGGTGGACTACAAGAAACAGGGGTGTGAGGACGCCCCCCACCCACATCAACGGGGCTGCAGTAAAGTGGGTCTAAAGTTCCTCGGTGTCCAAATCCCTAAGGACCTAAATGGTTCACTCACTGCCAGGTCACTAACCCCCTCCCTGTAGGCACAGCCGTGAAGAAAGCACAACAGCACCTCTTCCCACTCAGGAAAAATAAAAGGTTTGGCATGGGCCCTCAAATCCTCAAAAAGTTATACAACTGCACCAACTGTTCTGCCTGTGGCTATGGAACCCTGACCTGTTCACTAGACATGCTACCTGTCCCAGATCTGCTGTTTTCAACTCTCTAGAGACAGCAGGAGCAGTAGAGATACTATGAATGATCGGCTATGTAAAGCCAACTGACATCTACTCCTGAGGTGCTGATCTGTTGCACTCTCTACAACCACTTATTATTATTTGACCCTGCTGGTCATCTATGAACATTTGAGCATCTTGGCTATGTTCTGTTATAATTTCCACCCGGCACAGCCGGAAGAGGACTGGACTCCCCTCATAGCCTGCTTCCTCTCTAGGTTTCTTCCTAGGTTCTGGCCTTTCTAGGGAGTTTTTCATACTGGCAGCAATATCCTTGTCTGTGAAGCCCTTTTTGTGCAAAGCAAAGATGACGCATGTGTTTCGCATGGTTGACAGAGGAAGAACAATGATTCCAAGCACCACCCTCCTTTGGAAGCTTCCAGTCTGTTATTCGAACTCAATCAGCATGACAGAGTGATCTCCAGCATTGTCCTCGTCAACACTCACACCTGTGTTAACGAGAGAATCACTGACATGATGTCAGCTGGTCCTTTTGTGGCAGGGCTGAAATGCAGTGGAAATGTTTTTTGGGGAATTCAGTTCATTTGTATGGCAAAGAGGGATTCATCTGATCACTCATAACATTCTGGAGGATATGCTAATCGCCATCATACAAACTGAGGCAGCAGACATTGGGAAAATTAATATTTGTGTCATTCTCAAAACTTTTGGCCACGACTGTATAAAAGGCGTTGTGAAAGGAAGGCCCGGAAAATCGGTAGACTCCAGCCACCCAAGCCACAGACTGTTCTATCCGCACAGCAAGCGGTACCGGTGCATCAAGTCTGACACCAAGAGGCTCCTGAACAGCTTCTATTTCCAAGCCATGAGGGTTGTTAAATAGCTAACATAGTGGCTACACGGACTATCTGAGTTGACCCTTGGACTTGACTTGTATTTTTTCCCCGTCTCTATGCACAATCACATCATTACACACATCATTACGCTGCTGCTACTCTGTCATAAACTCAGCAAAAAAAGAAACGTCCTCTCACTGTCAACTGCGTTTATTTCAGAAAACATAACGTGTAAATATTTGTATGAACATAACAAGATTCAACAACTGAGACATAAACTGAACAAGTTCCACAGACATGTGACTAACATAAATGGAATAATGTGTCCCTGAACAAAGGGGGGGTCAAAATTAACAGTATTAGTATCTGTTGTGGCCACCAGCTGCATTAGGTACTGCATTGCATCTCCTCCTCATGGACTGCATCAGATTTGCCAGTTCTTGCTGTGAGATGTTACCCCACTCTTCCACCAAGGTACCTGCAAGTTCCCAGACATTTCTAGGGGGAATGGCCCTAGCCCTCACCCTCCGATTTAACAGGTCGCCGAAGTGCTCAATGGGATTGAGATCTGGGGTCTTTGCTCGACATGGCAGAACATTGGCATTGCTGTCTTGCAGGAAATCACACACAGAACGAGCAGTATGGCTGGGGGCATTGTCATGCTGGAGGGTCATGTCAAGATGAGCCTGTAGGAAGGGTACCACATGAGAGAGGAGGATGTCTTCCCTGTAAAGCACAGCGATGGGATTGCCTGCAATGACAACATGATCAGTCCGATGATGCTGTGACACACTGCCCCAGACCATAACGGACCCTCCACCTCCAAATCGATCCCACTCCAGAGTACAGGCCTCGGTGTAACGCTCATTCCTTCAACGATAAACGCGAATTTGACCATCACCCCTGGTGAGACAAAACTGCAACTCGTCGGTGAAAAGCACTTTTTGCCAGTCCTGTCTGGTCCAGCGACAGTGGGTTTGTGCCCATAGGCGACATTGTTTCCAGTGATATCTGGTGAGGAATTGCCTTTCAACAGGACTACAAGCCATCAGTCTAGCCTCTCTCAGCCTATTGAGGACAGTCTGAGCACTGATGGAGGGATTGTGCGTTCCTGGTGTAACTCGGGCAGTTGTTGTTGCCATCCTGTACCGCAGGTGTGATTTTCGGATGTACCGATCCTGTGTAGGTGTTGTTACACGTGGTCTGCCACTGCGAGGATGATCAGCTGTCCGTCCTGTCTCCCTGTAGCGCTGTCTTAGGTGTCTCACAGTACGGATATAGCAATTTATTGCCCTGGCCACATCTGCAGTCCTCATGCCTCCTTGCAACATGCCTAAGGCACGTTCACGCCGATGAGCAGGGACCCTGGGCATCTTTCTTTGGGTGTTTTTCAGAGTCAGTAGAAAGGCCTCTTTAGTGTCCTAAGTTTTCATAACTGTGACCTTAATTGCCTACCTTCTGTAAGCTGTTAGTGTCTTAACGATCGTTCCATAGGTGCATGTTCATGAATTGTTTATGGTTCATTGAACAAGCATGGAAAACAGTGTTTAAACCCTTTACAATGAAGATCTGTGAAGTTATTTGGATTTCTACGAATTATCTTTGAAAGACAGGGTCCTGAAAAAAGGGATGTTTCTTTTTTTGCTGAGTTTATATGCTAATGTCTAGTCACTTACCCCTCCCTGTACACTATCAACAGTGTCTCATATAGTATTCACATTCATAGACTTTTTACACTTTTTGTTGTGTTACAGCCTGAATTTGAAATGGATTAAATTTAGAATTTGTGTCACTGGGCTGCACGCAATACCCCATAATGTCAGAGTGGAATTCTGTTTTTTAGAAAAATAAGTTCAGGAGTAAAAATGTACTTATCAAGTCACATAATAAGTCACTGTGTGCAAAAATAGTGTTTTAACATGATTTTGAATGACAACCTCAGCGACCTGTAAGGTCCCTCAGTTGAGCAGTGAATTTCAAACACAGATTCAACCACAAAGACCAGGGATGTTTTCCAATGTCTCGCAAAGAAGGGCCCCTATTGGTAGATTGGTAATAAAAAAAAAAGAAGCAG
>NC_048590.1:45584387-45589387 GCF_013265735.2 Oncorhynchus mykiss
GTGATGACGTCATACCAGTGGAGGGGAAGACACTTGATGGGGATGGTGAAATCACAGTCAACCCAGAAGTGGATGATGATGTTGAATCAGAACGGTCCATGGAGAGGGAGGACAGACTGGGAGCTGTGGTGGGACTGGACACACTGGTGATGTGAGATTGGTGTGACACGACGGATGATGACGATGTCATTGATAACAAGGCGGAAGATGATGAAGACAATGGTGATGAAGATATCGCTGCTGCTGCTGATGATGAAAATGGTGATGATGATGATCGTGAAGATGGTGATGAAGATGATGGTGATGACGATGACGATGGTGAGGATGATAATGATAGTGATGATGATGATGATGAGGGTGATGATGGCAAGTCTACTTGTACGTTCATTGTTGAGTTAGTATGTCCCGTATCCATAATGACATGTTCATGGGGTGCAGGGGTATTCAGAACTGTTGCGTCAGAAATAGTGACAGACTCCGACGTGCTAACACTTACATTCCTCTCAGACGCTGTATACTTGCTCTGATGGGCAGATGAGATGTAGATGACGGCTGAAATAGTCACAGAGTTATCAGGTGTGGTAGAGACTGGCATGGACACTGATAATGGTGATGTTACCCCCTCTAACAGGGGAGTGTTGTTCTCTGGCATGGACACTGATAATGCTGATGTTACCCCCTCTAACAGGGGAGTGTTGTTCTCCGTGGTTCTCTTCTGTGTAGTGGAGGATATAGAAGCCACCAGATTGGCTGGTGTCAAACTCCAGGGCTTGGGTAATGGTGTCACTTTAGAATATGTGACTGATGTGTGTCCAACAAAGGTATCCTCTCTCCCATTTGACATCAGTGTAGCTGCACCAGGGGAGAATGCTCTATCAGGTGAGTGAGAGGAGACAGATGGTAGAGAAAGATACCCTCTACGTCCATTGAGTCCCAGGCTTTTAGTGGAAAGTCCTCCTGTATCAGAGGTTATGGTGTTAAAATATGTAGACCATGTTGTTGAGGACACGCCCATTTTCCTGTCTGTATCAGAATGAGAAAGAGAACTATGCTCACTTATTAATGGTGTCTGTGACGGAGTAGGGTATTCCCTCATGACGGTAGGACTTTCTGACATTGTAGAGAGAACATCTTTTCCCCTTGTTGTGCTTTTCGTTCTGTGGGAGACAAGTTTAAGAGGAGTCGGAACAGCCTCTGCAGTGTTAACATATGCAGGGATATCAGTGGGGCGTGGATAAGGAGAACCTTCAGAGTCAGTCCCTCTGGAAATCAAGGAGTCCTCTGTAACATAAGAGGAGGGTGTTGGAGAACTCATTAATGGGGGTGTTCCCTTATAAACATGAACACTTAGGTCTGTGATGTAAGTGGAGGAATCCTCAACTATAGCAGAAAGGGGCCAAACTGAGCCAGTCTCTGTGTTCTCAGCAGGCGTGTGTGTAATATCAGCAGAAGCATCAAGTGGTGTCAGATGTTCAGGTGAACTGGAGTGGACCTGGGCTGTGGAGTGGACCTGGGCTGTGGAGTGGACCTGGGATGTGGAGTGGACCTGGGATGTGGAGTGGACCTGGGCTGTGGAGTGGACCTGGGCTGTGGAGTGGACCTGGGATGTGGAGTGGACCTGGGCTGTGGAGTGGACCTGGGCTGTGGAGTGTGTTTGAAAAGTGTGATCTGTCTCGCCTGTCGCAGTAGGATCGGGTGAGCCGACAAACAGTGAGGTCCATGTTGAGGACATGTCTCTCTCTGCTGTATCAGGGGACGTTTCAGATAACATTTCAGTTGACATTTCAGAGGAATTTACAGGGGACATTTCAGCTGACTTATCTAGGGACATTTCAGGGGTCATATCAGGGGAACCTACCTCAGACCCTGTGCTAACAGAAATATACAATGGCCTTGTTTGAAACTGGGTCGCTGACGGTGAGGTAGCGCGAGGCGTCGCTAACAGCACTACAGGTCTGTGTGTAGATGTGGTTCCTCTAGAGCCAGACTGGGTCGGTGCATCATCAGTTCTGTGGAGACTAGAGACAGTTGGGTTAAAGTAAGGGTGCTTGGTGGTCAGGATGATGGAGAGGGTGAATTGGGGAACCTGGGGTACTGTTGAGGGACTAGCATGCAGGGTGGGAGAGGTTAACGCCCGTGTCAGGTGCTGAGCTAAAGTTGATGGATCAGTGACAGCAAGTGACATCAGGCCCGTGTCAGAATTCAAAGAAGGAGTCAGCGAGGTTAGAGGGGTCAATCCTGCTTCTCCAAGGGTTACGCTACTAGCAGACATGGGCGAGTCACTCAGTGTTCCAGATACAGAGCTGAGAATGGAGTCACTCAGTGTTCCAGATACAGAGCTGAGAGTGGAGTCACTCAGTGTTCCAGATACAGAGCTGAGAGTGGAGTCACTCAGTGTTCCAGATACAGAGCTGAGAGTGGAGTCACTCAGTGTTCCAGATACAGAACTGAGAGTGGAGTCACTCAGTGTTCCAGATACAGAGCTGAGAATGGAGTCACTCAGTGTTCCAGATACAGAGCTGAGAATGGAGTCACTCAGTGTTCCAGATACAGAGCTGAGAATGGAGTCACTCAGTGTTCCAGATACAGAGCTGAGAGTGGAGTCACTCAGTGTTCCAGATACAGAGCTGAGAGTGGAGTCACTCAGTGTTCCAGATTCAGAACTGAGAGTGGAGTCACTCAGTGTTCCAGATACAGAACTGAGAGTGGAGTCACTCAGTGTTCCAGATACAGAGGTGACAATGGAGTAACTGAGGGGGTGACTTCTTGTCTGAGCAGTTGAATCCAAGCTGACTTCCCCTCCTGCTCTTCCTCCCTCATCATTATTCCTATTGGGGTCAGGAGCGCTTGGGCTGGTGTGCCCTGTGGCTGTTACTAAATCACTGGGATATGTTGAGCTCTGAGGAGATGCTGTGCTCCAGTAAGAGCCTGTTAACTTAGCCACTGTGGTGTCTGAGCGGGGTGAGCCGGTATCTGACAAGGTTGGTAAGGTGTTAGATGAGATAGGGAAATATGTTGCCGATATTCTGGTCGTCACAGCCGGCGACACACTTGAATCTACAGCATGAGAAGGCAGTGAGGTAACTGCTACAGGCCAGGTGCTTCTTATAAAAGCCGTCTGACTACCTGTCCATGTCTTATCTCTTTTTGCCCTGTTTGGTGTTGCACTGATATATTCCCCTGTGATGAGACTAGGAACTAAATATCCTTGTGGGGGAGTAGGTGGAGGTGACAGCAATGCTGAGCGGACAGTTTGTAATACGCGCTGTTGGCTTTGATTAGCTTGACTGTCCTGGACAGGAGAGGAGAGAAGTAAAGAGCTTGTCTCTCTGTTGTTAGTGAGAACAGTCCTGGTCCGGCGACTGTGTGATGATCGGATGGTTCTGGCTGAAACGTTGAAAGGGACATTTCCAGAGGTAACACTAGTAGAGGTGGAGTGGTTTGGTTCTGTCTTTGCTGGTTTCCATGTTGTGAAAGGGCTGGCGTCTATTTTGTTTGACGATGTTGTCCTTTGTGTCCCATACAAGTCATGGGATTGAAGCGATGCTGGAGCTGCAGAGTCCTGAGTCCTGACTTGTGATTTGGTGCCACTGGTCTCTGTGGTCACTCCTCCAGTCAGTGATTGGTGAGTGGAGTCAGAGAGGGGAAGTGGTAAGCTCTTTGTGACTGTAAATATATCTACATCTAAACTAATGCTGGATTGGATTGGGGGATTCAATGATGTTTTATTCAGAGGAAACACAGATGACACTGATGAAGCAGTTTGTGTCACACTGACAGGGTTAGACGGGCTTGAGATGTCATAGGATAAAGCAAAGGCTGCTGTTATTAACCATTCAGATGAGGATGCTGGTGATAGTGATGATACTGGTGATGATGGTGATAGTGATGATATTGCTGATGATGATGATGATGGTGGTGATGATGATGATATTGCTGCTGCTGATGGTGGTGATGATGATGATGGTGATGACATTGTTAATGATGATCGTGATGATGGCGATGACATTGCCACTGATGACACTGACATTGATGACGCCCTGGTCTGGTGAAGCATGCTGGGAGTCAAACCTGAGCTGTCAGACAGGTCTCTGCTCGGCTCCACAGAAGAAGAAGAAGAGAAGGGAGCAACCGAAGGCCACAGGCTGGTTTGGTTGTTTTCCTTGGTGATGGTTGGCGAGGCCTTGGATCGGACCAGGCTCAGTGGGTGTTTGTCCGCCAGCAGGGTCAGTATGGAGGAGAAGGCAGGCTGCTCTCTCAGGCCCACCCCCTCTGACACAGCCCTGCCATCTGGTTGGACGACTGATAAAGGCTCCTCATCCACCAACAGCAAGCCGGCCAATGGGTGAATGGGATAAGCGGAGGCTGTTGTGTCATTGGGTACATCAGAAGAACCAGAGGCGTCGTAGTTCGTCTCATCTGGAATAGAGCGAAAAGGGAAGCAAGGGGTCAATGCTGGCTACTTAAACCATAGAGGGGTCAATGCTGGCTACTTAAACCATGGAGGGGTCAATGCTGGCTACTTAAACCATGTAGGGGTCAATGCTGGCTACTTAAACCATGGAGGGGTCAATGCTGGCTACTTAAACCATGGAGGGGTCAATGCTGGCTACTTAAACCATGGAGGGGTCAATGCTGTCTACTTAAACCATGGAGGGGTCAATGCTGGCTACTTAAACCATGGAGGGGTCAATGCTGGCTACTTAAACCATGGAGGGGTCAATGCTGGCTACTTAGACCATGGAGGGGTCAATGCTGGCTACTTAAACCATGGAGGGGTCAATGCTGGCTACTTAAACCATGGAGGGGTCAATGCTGGCTACTTAAACCATGTAGGGGTCAATGCTGGCTACTTAAACCATGGAGGGGTCAATGCTGGCTACTTAAACCATGGAGGGGTCAATGCTGGCTACGTAAACCATGGAGGGGTCAATGCTGGCTACTTAAACCATGTAGGGGTCAATGCTGGCTACTTAAACCATGTAGGGGTCAATGCTGGC